>NC_091478.1:24120294-24395294 GCF_036971445.1 Narcine bancroftii
ATTCTTTTGGCAGTCAACATAATAGATTACTTTTGGTTACAGACATGGATGTTAATAAATTCATAAGCGGCATGAATAAGTTTAATAGTCATGATCTTGTTTCCTTCACCTTAATGGAGACCACCTTTACCACAACTATGGGAGTGCCATCACCGAACAGAGGAACAAAAGAAGTATTTCCCCAAAGAATTTTAGCAGCTTAGTCAAATCTAATTTTCCTTTCAAAATTCCATGTTCATCTATTCAGTCTTGTCATTTGTTTCTGTTGTTATTTTCATCATTTTTGATTCTAGCAATCTCCCTACCACTGATACAAGACTAATAGTTCCTTGGTTTTTCACTCTTTTTAAATAGTGGGGTCACCTTTGCTGACCTTCAACCCATGGGAACAATTTCAGACTCTGTAGAACATTGGAGGATGATAATCAGAACATCCACTGTCTCTCTCTCCTTTCAAAGGTGCTGGTCTGCATCATTGATCATACAATGCCAATCTAGGTCCATCTGCTCACCATGTTGATCAACAAGTACCCATCGGTATATAGCCTACTATACCTTGACAAGATAATCTAGATACTTCTTTTAAAGTTAAAAGGCTCTTCATCATGTTCTCAGCACGACACAAGTCTGCAGATGCAGTGGTTGTAGTAAAAGCACAGAAATGCTGGAGGAACTCGGCAGGCCTTGCAGCATCCACAGGAAGGGCTCAGGCCTGAAATGTTGTTAATGTATCTTTGCCTCCTGCAAGTCCTGCTGTTCCTCCAGCGTTTTTGTGATTTTCCACCTTAGGCAGGGTGTTCCAGATTCCAATCACTCTGAGTGAAGAAATTTCTTCCTCCGATTTCCCCTTTAAATAGTCAACCTTGAGATATTTTTATAGAAATCTTTCTAGCTGTTTATCCTTCCTATAAGCCCTCATAACTTTGTATCCCTCTATCAGGTCCTCTCAGCCTCCCATTCTCCCAAGGAAAAAAGACCCAGCCTATTCAATGTTGCTTCATAGTTGAAATGCTCCATCCTTGGTGAATCTCCTCTGTAATGTTGCTTGTGCAATCCAGTCCTTCCTATGGTGTGACAAAATCTACATATTATGTTCCAACTGTGGTCAAACCAATGTTTATATTGTTGTATCATAATATTTCTGCTCTTGTGCTCTATTCCTTGGCTAATCAAGGCAAGTATCCCATTATCTTTATTTATTAATTTGTGTGTGTGCATATATATATTCAATCCCAAGTACTCAAATTTAATTCCATAGTTCCTTGTTGGGCAGAGGTTATCAAAAGTTTCACTGCATCTTTTACACTGGTCTGCCTTACAACCTGAACAACATTCTGATAAATTAATTGAATGTAATTTCCTTTTCATTTAATCTGTGTGAGATGATGGTAAAATGGCTTTATACACGATGTACAGATGCACCAACATGTTATCTTGTTGCAGCCACACAGGTTTGTAAGATGAACCAGTTACAACAGTACAAATTGACTTACCACAATATGCCAAGACAGAAAAAGAAAATAAATTTTGAGAGACAGTTAGATATTTATGAGCTGCTGAGTTGCTCCAGCAGATTGTAATAGTTATAAATATTCACAGTTGCAGTTTGTGCAGGGGAAAAAAAGTGATTTTTTTTTCCCATTGATGTAGGCAGATGTCTTGGAGTAGTTTATGGAAGTTTCAAGAGTGATAGCTGATAGAAAATAAAATGTTCTTGAACTTAAAGATGCTGGACTGAAGATGCAGGGAGAGGAGGTTGTGACCAAGGCAATTGGGAGCCCTTTATAATGTTGGGTGCCTTTTTTAAAAATCTTATTTTGATTTCATAGTCTCATAAAATTGAAACAAACTGCATGATTGTTCATACAATATACAGAGTCTGTGTTTATTCCCCCCCCCCCACCCCCCAACCCTTACCCGATTGGAAAAACAGTCACTTAAATTGTACAGATAGAAATTCTGGTGGGGTCATAGACCCCTACAGAAACCTTGGAAAAAAACAACCAGAATGGCTAAATAACAAAGGCTAAAAAAAAATTAACATGAAAAAAATTTAAAACTAAACTAAAAAAGGACGTTGTCTCCATCATGTCCCACTTGGTCACTTTTATTTACCTGCTAGGACAGATTGCTGTCCTACCCCTATTTTGAAGTGGGGGGAGGGCTAATCAATCTATATGCCAATATATTTCAAGAAAGGTTGCCACACTCTAACGAATGTGACGTGTTTCTTCTTTAGATTGTATGTGATTTTCTCCAGGGGAATCCAACTCTGCATTTCTATATTCCATCATGTGATATTTAGTTGGGAGTTGGACTTCCACAAAACCGCTATACACTTCCTGGCTACCACCAAGGTGTTCTTCATGAACGGAATTTGATCTTTGGTCAATCTAAAACTCACATCCCCAATATCTTTGAGAAGGTACAACTCCAGATCCTGTGGAAAATCTACTTGTGTAATTTTTTTCGGAATGTCCTGCAGGTCTTCCCAGAAGGGTCTCACCTTTATACATAGGCAGGTGGAGTGGACAAAAGTTCCAACCTCCACACCACACCTAAACCTCATTTCTGAAATTTCAGGCCTTGATTTGTGTAATTTTTGTGGTGTGAGGTACAACTGGAGCAAGAAATTGTACTGCACCAACCAATATCTGGCATTGATGACCTCTGTCACACTGTCCAGACACAGGTCTTGCCACCACTCTTCATTGATTGCTGTTCCAAAGTCCAACTCCATTTCTCCCTCGACCTGTGTAAACCTGGCTTCAGGCCCTCACTTTGGAATATGTAATACATCTTAGAAATAAATTTATACACATTGCTCTTTTGAATTATAACCTCCATGACGCTACATTTAGGTAGGGTCCTAGATGGTCCCAAATTTCCCCTTAAGATAGATCCTATTTGCAGATAGCAGAAGAATGTTCTGTTGGACAAATCGTATTTGTTTCTCAACTCCTCAAATGACATAAGCTGCCCCCCTTTTGTAACAATCCTTGATACACCTGATCCCTTTCTGGCACCAGGTTTTCAGGATTTTATTACCCAGAGTAAAGGGTATTAAATTATTCTGTGTCAAGGGTGTTTTGGGGGATATTCCCACCTTCCATCCAATATATTTTACTCTTTTCCATGTCTGGAGTACCTGGTTTAGGATGGGGCTATCTTTTTGAGAGTAATTTGGTATCCCACTTTTATTTATATATATATATATATATATATATATATATATATATATAAATTCTTTGGCTTTCTTTGGCTATCTCTTTGCCTACCAAGTGTAGTCCAATTTGCACCCATGAAGGGAGCCCCCCCGCCTCAAAGAGTGAGATGGTAAACCTTGCTTGTGGGCTGCCCAGTAAATCTTTTTGAAATTGGGTAATTTAAAACCACCCCTACCTCTCCCCCCCCCCCACAAGTTGTAATCCTATGTCAACTTTTCATGGAGATTCTAGCCACTTTCCCATTCCACAGGAACCTTCTGACACACTTGTTGAGAACTATTTAAATAAAACCCTGAGGCAATGAAATGGGTAACGATTGGAAAAGATATTGGAGCCTTGGCATCACCTCCATTCTGACACAGTTGACTCTGCCCATCAATGTTATGAGCAGAGTCCTCCATCTAACCAGTTCCTTCTCAATCTTCTGGAGCAAAAGGAGATAATTAAGTTTGTATAAGATCTATAAATCTTAATCTACTTTAATTCCCAGATATTTAATACTTTCTTGCATCCATTTGAATTGACTTCCTTTATTGGTACTGTCCATAATCCCTATTCATCAAAGGCATTGTCTCGCTTTTATCCAAATTTACCTTATGCTCCAAAACCTTCCTGTAATCCTCTAGTGTGGTCCTTAGTCTGGCCAACGACCCCTGCTCCCCCCACCAAAAAAAATCCCGGGGTCCATCAAATACACTAACACATCATCAGCAAAAAGGTTGATTTTTGTGTTCCACCTGGCCCACCTTTTATGTCTGGATTCTTCCAGCTGCTCAATGGCTAATATGAGCAGTCCTGGAGACGATGGGCAACCTTACCTACTTGACCTGCTCAAAGTAAATACTGGAGACGTCTGCTCATTTTTGCTTGGAGCTTGTGAAAGTGCCTTAAGCCAATCAATAAATATTTGATCCAATCCAAATTTCTCCAGTACCTTGAACAGAAAGTCCCATTCCAATATGTCGAAAGCCTTCTCTGCATCCAAAGCTATAGCTACTCCCAGGTCCACCCCTGATTGTGCCAGGTGTACCAGACTTAGCTGTGTTGTTTGCCGATTGCCTGTTTTCAACAAAACCCACTTGATCCAGATTTGTAAATCTCGGCAGATATATCATTGCTTTTGCAATAATTTTCTAGTCTGTATTCAATAACAAAATGGGCCTATATGAGGCAGGCTTCAATGGGTCCATTTTTTGGGAATCACCATGATAAATCACTGTTAAGAAAGAGTCCTGGAGGGTATGTGTCTCCGCCATCTGATCCACCACCTTCATAAGAAGGGGCATTAAGAGATCTTTGAACCCTTAATAAAATTTGATGGGGAAACCATCTTCTCCTAGCAACTTGCCAGCTTGCAAAGAGCTCAGAATCTACGCTATCTCATCTTTGGTGAAAGGGGCATTCAGCCCTTGTTCCTCTTGTCCCAAATTTGGTAGTTCCAATGGGAGCAAGAAATCATCTATTTTGGTGGATCTCCCCTGATACATATTTATATAATTCTTTATAAAATGTTCTAAATATATAATTTATTTCCTTTGGTTTATGAGATTTTGTCTTTCTATTTGGATTGGATTGCATTGATTGTTCTTGAGGCCTCCTCTGCCCTCACCTGCCAGGACAAGAGTTTAAGGGCCCCTCTCCCCTTGCTCATAATACTGCTGTTTCGATCTTAAAATCAACCTTTTTGATGTGTGTTTGTGGCGTATTATACGTGCATTTTATTCACTAAATTCCTGTATCTCTCTTCTGTGCCCAGTCTTTGGTATTCTTTTTCCATTTGGGCTATTTCCTGTTTCAAATCATTAATCTTCTTCATGTGCTTCTTTTTAATGGTCTTGGTATATCCAATTGTTTGCCCTTAAGTGAGCCTTCAATGTGATGTTGGGTGCCTTCTTGAGGCAGAATCTCATATAGATTTAAATGTTTAAAACATTAGTCATGCAGCATGGTAACAGGCCCTTCTGGCCCAATGCACAGTGCTGCCCAAATACCCCAATTTTACCTATAACTGGAGGAAACCAGAGAACCTGGAGAAAACCCCTGAAGATCCGGAGAGAACTACAAACTCCTTACAGACAGCAGCAGATTCAAAGCTAGGTACTAGTGTTGCGCTAACTATGCAGCCCAAGATTTCTTCAGTGGATGGACTTGGCTAGGTTTGCCCGTTTCTGCAGCCTTTTGTGTTCCTGGACGCTCGCATTACCAAACTAGTTGGTGTGCTTTTGACCGTATAACCGGAGAAGTTCACTGATATATTAAATGACATGCCAGATCTCCCAAGGTCTGTCTTTGTTGAATCTTAATGATAATTTCATTTTTCCACATTGTATTTTATCTGCCCTATCAGGCTACTCCCAATCATCACTCATGAGAAGCAAACCAAGATTAAAACAATAATTTTTTGTTCAAGCTTCTTGGGTGCTTGCCATTCATTTTTAAAAATCGCTGCTACCTTGTCATAACTTTTCCTTATATATTCAGTCTAACAGCAAGTTATAGAAATATAATATGTCAGCAATATAATAAACACTCTGGGACTCCTATCTTTACATTCCCTCCTTACAAAATGTTCCTTGTATTTGTTCTGGTTTATGTGTATAGCAATTTTTGCTATTAAAAATACATCCCCTTTATGGTAGAACCCAGTCACACTGTACCTGCACCTCCCTGTCAGTGGGTGGCACAGTGCTTCAACACTTCTGTACTTCTCTGCTCCCAGCCCTGAATTGCAGAATAATAAGGTCAAGTGTTCTCCTTCTCTCTATTCCAAACTGCTTTTACACTGCAAATAATGATCACAATATTTTAAATTTAGACATGCAGCACAGTAACAGCCCACACTGCCCAATTACACCCAATCAAACGACAACCCTCGTATGCTTTTGGAGGGTGGGAGGAAACTGGAGCTCCTGGGGGAAACCCACACAGATACAGGGAGAAAATACAAACTCCTCACAGACCGTGCCAGATTCATACCTGGGTTGCTGGCGTTGTAACATCGTGGCACTAACCATGTTTCCTCCACCCCCAAATAACAAGAACCCAATATCAAACTAAATCTTCTAATTTGCAGGTTTTGTTGATTTCTTGCCTTCTAATTCTAACTTATCTGAATACCACCCTTGGTTTAAATTTAAAGGAAATTTACAGTACATATAGCCTAGTATGGCTATGCTTGTCACATAGGGCTATGGGAGATGGACACACATAATCCAAATTGTTATAAACCTAAACTTTATATAAACGAGCTGCTGTAAAACATTATTAGAGATCCGTACAGATGGTCAGAAGCTTATTCAGAGAGGTGCATCTTCAGAAAAAAGAGACTTGGAGTGATTTGGAAAGGAAATTCTTGTTCTTGGGGTCCAAGTATTCAAATGCATGGCAGATAATGGCAGAGTAAAGGAAATGTGAAATGGGCTTAAGGTAAGATTTGGAGTGTTGAAAATGTATGTCAATAAGATAATGATAGGAAGAATAATAGGAGAATTAAGGGTTATGGGGACCAGGTGAGTAAGAGGAACTGAGTCCATGGCTAGATCAGCGGTGATCTCGTTGAATGACAGATTCAACAGATGACCAACTCCTGCTCCTATTGCATTTTATCCATTGTAATTTTATAATCATTTATTTTCGTGCACACCCAATATTTCATTTGTAGGAATGTTTCAGCTTTGCCATTTTTTGTATTCTCTTATCAAGCCATTTTGATATTTAACAAGAGTGTGAGACTAAAGATTATTGGAGCCACATATAAATGTCCAACTTTTATGCTGCTGTTTTAGCATGTGTATTTAAAAAATTTTGATACCTTTCATGCAGCATTCTGATTGGCATTTATTGGTGCCAGACATCTATCAGAATTTTTTTTTTGTTTTGTATGGAATTCACTATTCAGTTTGTTCTGTCTAACTTCTCGTTAGATCCGTTCTGTACTTTTTTTTTTTTTTTCCAGTTTATACAAGGCTTTATTACTAAATCTAAAGCTGAATTCACACTACAATATGCAAGCCCTTCCCAATTATACTTATCAACACCTGGACTGGTACCAATTGCCGAAGCGAGGTAATGACTGCACACTTGTAGTAGGTTGTAGGGGCGCCAGTAGCAGCTTCTCCACCTCCCTCGACCGGGATGTTAGCTGAACTCTTGAAGTTCTTTTTCTTGCTGAGAGATGTTGCCACCTCTTGGAGAGACTCCAGATCCGTTCTGTACTTGATGTTAAATTGAGACTTAATGGAGTGCCCTGCAAAAAAAGCCTTTGTCTTTGTTGACGGTCCACTATTGTAGCTTTGTATTGTAGCTTATCATTGTATTTACTGGAGGTTGCATGCACAGTTCCATTAACAAATTGAGGCTAATTTCAATTGCGCTGCCAAGCTGCAACCAGCTTTAAGATTGCAAAATGATTATTTATTTACAAATGCATTGGTGTAAATGCTAATTGATGCTTTCATTGGAAACGGCGTGTAGGTAAAAGATTTGAGTTTTCCCTCCAAGAAAGAGAGGCTGTTACAGATGCACCAGAAAAAGAATAATTAACCCTTGAAAATTACAGGATGCCCCTAGAGCTGTGGTCTCTTCTGAGCCACAAACAACAAGATCATTTTTAGCAATTTCATCGTCCAGTTAAAATGAGCTCACTCAGCACATATCAGGAGTCAAACCTAGAACTTTTCTGGGTTCACTATTGCACCAGGTATGTGGTGACCACTGGCTCATTGTTGTAAATCGCTTTTTAATATTCCCTTCCCCAGGACTGACAATGTGAAGACAATGGCTGACCGAGTGTTACTGATGAGGGCGCAGCTTAAAGAAAAGCTGGAGAAACTGGGCACTCCTGGCACTTGGAATCACATAACCCAGCAGATTGGAATGTTCAGCTTCACAGGACTGAACCGTAAGTACCCAGGGCGCAGGAGTGGAGCCTATCTGTACTCGAGTTTAATATGGCAATACTGAAAGAATGAATAGATCACATTGAAAAGAACTCAGCTCAGGGCTTAAATGAGAACTAAGGTAGATGTTTCAAATATTAGCAAATGATTAACACAGATGAATGGCCCTGCCTAAGACTGACTAACATATCCTAGTTAAAAGTGGCTTTGGGGATAACTGTACCTCCCCTTCCACACAAATGTCTTCTCCACTTTAGACATGTTTCAGTGTGTTGCTTGTCTGATTGCAGATCAGTGAGAAGCCCAAACACATTAGAGTTGTAAATGGGCAGAGAAGAGGATGGATCAACTACTTTCACATAAGTTCACAAGAAAGTTATCTGGGCTGGAGGGCTTGAGTTAAAAGGGGAGATTGGATAGGTTAGGTCTTTTCTTCCTGGAGCGTAGGCAGCTGAGAGGGAGGCTTGTAGATGTTTATAAAATCATGAATAAAATTAATTGGCTTTTTCCCAGGATGGGGGACTCTGAAGGATTCCACAGAGGGCAAGGATTAAAATGAGAGGGGAAAGATTCAAAATGAATCTGAGGGACACCTTCACACAGTTGATGGCAGCTATATGGAATGTGATGCTGAGGAAATGGCTGGGGAAGGTGACCCTCACTGTGGAGCTGTGAGGCAGAAGCTCTAATAGCTCTGTCACTGCAGGGAGGGGTTTGGGGTGGAGGTTAGTGTGCAGTGGGGATAGGGAGGCTGATGTGGGGAAAGGGCATCTGTAGCAGGGCAGGAGCTGGGCCAGAACAAAATCTCCCATGGTTTGTCAGTGCCTCATCAGTTGCACTCTTGCTTCTGTGTCAGATGTAAATTCCACAATAAAGTGCTTTATAAAACTCTAATGTCCTAAGTTCCCTCTCGAAAATGTAGCATGAGATGTAATGCTACTGTGAGAGATGGGAAAATTGACCTAAAATTATGAACATGGAAGAAACTAAAGTTCATCAGTAAAATGGCTGAAACCAGTTCAAACAGGATAAGTTTGGGGCTTAGGATGCAGGAAAGCAGAGTCAGCACGATTAACATAAGAATCTTCTATCCTTTGTGACAAGACCATAGGACTAAGATAAGGAATGGTAAGGTACAATAGAATGTAGGAAGTTGAGGTAGTCTGGATCAGATAAGGGTCTCCTAGCACTGGACAGAAGTACCAAGTCATACATTTCTAATTAGCTAACCATACACAGATTTATACATATGAAATTAGCCAACCCTAGATAGAATGAGTCAACTCTGCATATTAAGAGACTGTAGCCCAGAGAATCAGGAAGGTGTGAATAAGGACAATGACATGATGGGGCACCCACAGGATACCCCCTGGTCCTCCAAGTGTACTGAAACTGCAGGTAGGCAGGAAGGATTACCTATGCCAAACCCATCCAGGGGGCAGAAGAATGTAAGGGGGAGGGCACTCTGATACTGAAATTGACTGTATAAAAGTTGGGTGAGCCCCAGTGTATGTGTGTATTCCCAGGGTAAGGGGAAGCACCCAACTTTGCATTGTTGTAGTAATAAATGTTCTTTGTTCACAATTTTTGTCTCGAGCAATTTCTTTAAAGGTACTTTAATTTCTAACACTACCAAGCCATAAGCTGATCTGTCAGGAAATCGAAAGGAAGGGTCAAGAGACATTTTAAGGTTTCAGAAGGACACATTATCTAACTGAATAAGCTGATGATGTATCCTAGTCTATATACATTTAATCAATGCCAATCAAGCATGATCAGTGACCATCGTGCTACAGCTTGTGGGGAATTGCACTGGGCCACCATGTTTCGTACATGTAACAATAATTACACCTCAAAACTAACTGAATTGCTTAAGATAGACTGAATTTGAGAAAGTATAGAAATAATTTTGAGGTAAACAAGAAAGACTGCAGATGCTGGGATCTAGTACAATACATATATGTGGGGTGAAACACAGATGTCTGCAGACGCTGTGATTGTAATAAAAACACACAGTAAATGCTGGAGGAACTCAGCCAGCGCAGCATCCATTATAAATTGTAAAGATCTATTACTGATGTTTCGTACCTCAGCCCTTGTAAACGCCTCCTAAAGTCTCTGTGAGACCCCAAAACATCAGCAATATATCTTTACCTCCTATTGATGCTGTGAGACTGGGTGAGTTCCTCCAGCATTTACTGTGTTGTCTTTAATCCACAAATGTACCTGATAAACTCAGCAGGCAGCAGATCATGCAGTATCTGTTGGAAATGAAAGGCAGTCAGTGTTTCATAAGTTTGATTTTTTTTTCCCCCATTCAAATTTATAATGTTTTTTTTCATTTATACCTAACAAATAACCTTGAGCTATTTTATGGAGTCAGGTATTGAAATTACAATTCTGGGAGCAAATGGAGAGCAATGCTGAAAGGTTTGTTGCAGGAATTTGCTGTGGGCAGGTCGGGGAGGAAGCTGTACAGGCTCTCCTCTAACGTGTGCTTGAGATCTTGGCCAGTGAAGAGAGTCTGCTACAGTTTAGATTCTGGTATTGTCAGCTGTTCCCAATTCATGTGACGGATATCG
The DNA here is from genome assembly GCF_036971445.1 of Narcine bancroftii. Classification (NCBI taxonomy): domain Eukaryota; kingdom Metazoa; phylum Chordata; class Chondrichthyes; order Torpediniformes; family Narcinidae; genus Narcine; species Narcine bancroftii. Next base: position 24,131,002 of record NC_091478.1, read on the forward strand.
AGCAGAGTCCATTCCTCCTTCAGTGCACCTGGCAAATAGCTTGGAAATTTCTGCAGATTTTCATTGTAGCATTTATTGCCGGCAGCTGCAGTGTTTGCACAAACCATTATAGAATGTGCCTGGGGTCGTCTCTGTTTATTGTCAGTGTAATTGTGTTGAAAGCTCTGAGCAGCCAGAAGGGTTCCTACAAAGACCTTCGATAATGCTGTTGCCAAAGCATCTGTCTTGCAGGAGTCTCCAAGCAACAGAGCTCTCTCTAGATATTTCTGCAAAAGAATGCAGTTTTTTTTTCAAACAAAACCTTTCCGCTAAAATTTCTCATGCGCCATTTCCAATATTCACTCTGACTTGAATTGGAATGGGGAAAAGTCCTGTGGATGAGATTCATCACCCAGACAATAAATTTATCACTGACCTCATTCTTTTCCCTAGGCCTCCTCACGTAGGCAGGTGGCAAGTTATATTCAGAGTCGATTCTGATGCAGCTCCAGATGCCACAGCGTTTTTTAAACTTGAAGCTTGGAGGGAAGTGGGAAGAAGAATAAAACTACTGGTGAGACTCTGCTGTCTGATTTGTCAGAACTACCAAGCATGGGGCCAAGATGAACCAGTAAATAATTGATTTGACCCAACAGCAGAGCCTGTTAAGGTAGCCAGGCTACAAAGGTGGCTGGTGGCCTTCTGATTTCTGTTCTGGTTCATACAAGGTTCTACAGCAGAGGTTGGAAGCTCCCGACCCTCTGTTCTTTGAAAAGATTGCCTTGGGTTGAGAAACTCCTCCCTCACGCAGAAGAAAATTCTATTTTCCCTGCTGTCAGGTAGTGCTGCCCTTGTGCCTCTTGGGATTTGAACGTATCATTGTTAATGAGTGTCTCAAACAAACCAAGGATGAATGACTGTCAATCAAAAAGTCCAGGACAGAAGGGAAACGATATCAGGTTGTGGTGATCATCCCCTGTTCTTTTGCTTTACTTGAGTCCAAGTTCTGCCCTTTACGTGTGGCAGTAAGTATCTGGAGGCACTCTTAAATTCTGCATTGAGGTGATGACCCTCATATTTCTTACCATATCCATGAACCATTTAGCCTGGAACTAGGAGTGGCGATGAATCCATGGACTGGTTTCAAAGCTGATGGGAATAGGTACCAAGTTTGAGTCATGTTGGGTGAAGTCTTCTGGCAAAGTGTAGGTGCTGATGGCTTCCAGCCAATCTCCTTTAACAACCATCTCACAATACCATGGAGAATGATTTGTAATCAATCCTGTTTCCAGTGTTTGGTGTAATTCTGCAAGTTAATAGTTTGGTTAGTGGGTACCACGTTGCTGGCATGATTGGGATATATTCCATGTTTGGGATTTTATGAGATGTCCTTTTCTTAATTCTTGGATTTTTTGTGAGGCTGATGAAACCACATTCATTTGCCCTGTAATGGGAGGTGGGGGGGTCACTGTCCTGTTTAAACTGGGCAGTTTCCATGGAATTGTACACCTCCTTGGTCAGATAGAAATTACAGGAGTGATATGTGGATACAGGCCAAGAGGGAACTTTCTCTCAATAAAAGGCATTGTTATGTCATTCCCACACTTGTCCCCTTAACAAGGTCTGCGGAGTTGGGTGATTTGGTGAGTTGTTGTAGACATTGTACACCAATGTTGGAGGTGTCAGCTTTGAGCACAGTGGATATCTCAGTGAGTTAAAGAAGTTTTCCTTGTGTATTTGCTTAACTTCTTTAGTGCTTGAGAGTTGTGCTAGAATTAGTGCGAAGAGTAAATTTATTGGAGGTTGCTCTTTACAAGTTCTGGTGTTGGGAACTCTTAAGTTTAAAGAATGGTAGCAGAGCTGATTTGATCCCATTATCCAGCATCTTCAGGTAAAGATACATTCAAACCGCAGTATAGTTTCTGTAAGTGACATTGTGTTGACAAATATTTGAAAAGGAAATATTCACAAGAGCTTGACCTCAAGTTCTATGCTCCATTCAAAAAGAAACTTACTTTGGGGACAGCAAAAAAAAATCTGCTGGAGGAATTCAGTAGACTGAAGATTAATAGTGGTGAACATTTCAGGCTGGGATCTTTTATCAAGACAGACTATCCCCTCTGTACTCTCAGTCTTGATGAAGAGTTCGACCCAAAACGTTAACCATTCCTTTGCTCCCACTGAAGCTGATCGATTAGCTAAGTACCTCCAGCAGATGTTTTTTTCCTCTCAAGGTTCCAGTGTTTGCAGTCTCTCACGTGAATCCACTTTTTAGCTTTGTGCTCAACTGCTCAAGCTTCAAGATTGGAAAACTGTGCTGGTGGACAGTGGTCACCATTTGCCCACTATTGATACTTGAGACTCCCAGCATCTGCAGTGTTTTTATGTATTCAGTGAGTCTTTTCACCCAATGATGTCAGAACAAGCCATTGTGCCCCAAAACGCTATGCCATGTGTCTGCAACAAATGCTGCTAAGTGATGCCATCTAGTTTCTCCAGCACTGGAAAACAATACAGATTTGTTTTATAGCATTTTATAATGGATCGCTTTCAGATGGAAATCTCAATTCTCTGGGAGTTCCAGCTCCCAAACCTGTGCTCCCTTTGAACATAGCTCCCCATTGGAAGACAGAACCTTTTAAACAGTTTGACGGAATGAAGCTATTCTCCAAAAATTCTGCTGTTGGATCTTATCCGAACTACTACACTTCCTGTTGATGGATAATTCTTACCTTGTTTTCACTTGTGTGTTGCTTCCTGTCCCCTCTTATCAAGGGAATTGAGTTTGTGGTTCAGTATTCCTGCTGAAGTGCTCTGTGTAGAATTTGTCTGTTTTTCAGTTGAGGCATTTCATTGAGGTTCCATCTGTTTTTTTCCCTTTCTTGGCCCAGGCAGTTGTTCCAGGTCCTGTGGTATTCAAAGCAGTGGAGCCAGCACACCTACCTCAAATATATTTTTCATTCTGTTCCTTCATCTCGTTTTATGCTTGAGAAATCTTGCCATGTATAAAATTGCAGTTCGGAGGTAACTTTGCCAATTAAATGTTTTAAGACTTCCTAAAGAAGAGACACGGTTGGCGCAATGCTATTACAGTGCCAGCGATTGGCATCAGGTTCGAATCCCGTGCTGTCTGTAAGGAGTTTGTACGTTCTCTCTGAGTCTGTGGGTTTTTCTCAGGGACTCTGGTTTTCTCCCACCCTTTAAAGTGTACCGGGGGAGGGGGGGGGGGGTTTAGGTCAATTGGGTGTATTTGGGCTAGGAGGACCTGTTACTGTGCTGTATGTTTAAATTTTAAACCTTTAAAATAAATGAGATGGGGACCATATGAGGCCAAGGCTTTCTTTCCCCCCAGTTAACATAATTCCCTGCTCCCTTTTGCCAACTTGCAGCTATTCATCATCCTTTGCATCATGAGTATAAAATCATTTCACGTCTTAGGAAGTTTTCCATTTTACTTTTGTAGTAAGCTGCATAGATCCATTTTTCAGAGCTTGATAGATCATCGCACCAAAGACTACAATGTGAGATGTTGGTGGATTAGTGGAGTTCTTTGTTAATATATACAACTTCATTAGCTTCACGATAGACCCTATTAGTTTGATTTTGCTTTTTGCAGGCCTTTTAATTCAAAACAACTGCACTAATTGATAAGCTTCTCCTGTCCAGTCGATCTTTGTACTATACAATACTTTAAGCAGTAATGTTCGCCAGCTGTTCTGCTTGTGTGTTTTGTGTTTGGATAGTTGCAGATCCACAAAGGGCTGAAGAACTTTATTTAAAAAAAGATAAAAAAAATTCTTTGCATCATCCTCTTATTAATGGGAAGCAGACTGTTTGGCTTAGTAAAAGAGCTTGTGCAATTTGAGAGTCTGTTGAGAGCGTATGTTTTGGTGCCCTGAAGGAGTCAATTAGATGAACACATAACATACCACCAGGGTCTTTTGATGGTTGCCAGGAGGTATCTCTTTCTAACTGGAAAAAGACCCCAGGTATCAGATAAAGAATCCTCTCAAGGACCCTCATTTGGTTTGCAAGAGAACCTCTCACAGTTGAGTTAGTTCTGTGTGTAGCTGGGTAAAGGGCGAGGGCAACTGGTAGTGGCCATTAACCTGTTGACAACCTCTACATTAACTGCTGGACCTGTTAAAGCAAGTTCAGGCTGTCTGTACGATTTTAACTAGTTTGTTTCCTGTTGGTTCGGACACACATTTTGTTTGTCATTTCTCCTCGAGTCAATTTCAAATGTAATGAGTTTATTGTACAAAATTTATTGTACATACGCACCAAAATTCTTACTTTCTGCAGCTGAACGGGTACTTTGCTAAAGTATTATAGTTTAAAAAAAGAGATGATAAATACAAAAGATAGATCAATAATAAATATTCAGTTACCATAGTGCAAAAAAAAATGCAGACACTATTTGTTGTGGTGTCAAAGCAGTCCCTGATTAGTATAAACAAGGGGAGGGAAGTTCAAGAGCTGTTGGAAGCAAACTTCTTGAATCTGGACCTTCTGCTGAAGGGGAGAAGGGGTAGTAACCAGGGTGGTGGGGGGCCTTTATGATGTCACCACACAAAGATGTCTTCAGTGGACAGGAGACTGGAGCCCATGATTAACTTGGTTCAATGTTTGCTTTTGATTCTGTATTTTGCCCTTTGCTCCGTACTAATGACTGGAGGACCCCAACTATGACACAAGGCCATTGTTTTGAGGAGGGAATCTAATCGTGTTTTTTTTATCTTGAGAGTGGAAAGCCAGAAACTCTTCATAATAGACAGATGCTGTAATTTGCAAGAATAATCAATAGGATATTTTTATTCTCGCCTTTGAATCGCAATCCGCCTGTTTCAAGTAAACTAACAAGAGACTGGTCATTTACTTGGATTCAGGAGCAGAGCTTTCATCCTGTATATTGTCCACAGGACATTTTGTTGCTTGTAATGCTGGATGGTGAAGCAATTTGACCATTTTCTTTGAAAGCTGTCTCGTACATCACCACACAATCTACATTGTCAGTCAGGAAAAACGTGGCAGAGCTCATGAGCATGAAATAAAATCTCTTAGTTTCTGCTCTCATTTTTTTTTCTCTCTCCTAACATCTCAAGTGCATTCTTTGATACCTCTTCTCCTGTTCTCTTTATAGGCCTATCATTTTCATTGTGTATACATTTCAGTACTAATATTTATAACAGTAACTTTTAAGATGCATTGTTAAACAGAACTTGACTGAGCCATATTAGGGTGTGTATTAGGGCAGGTGATCATAGGCTTAGGCAGGGAGGAAGAGTTTTAAAGGAGGAAATAGAGCCTTAGGGTTGAATTGCAGAGCAAGGTTATGGACAAGTGAAATCGCAGGTGGCAGTGTTGAAACAACTGAATATGGACAACCAGCGTGTTGATAGTCATAATGTTAAAGTAGATGGGACTGTGACCATTGAAAGACATATTGAAAAAGGCATAATTTTTAGAATATGATGCTTCAACTTTGCATCTTTTTCTTTTGAACTCGTGCACATTTGCTAAATTCTTGTTGCACTGTTTTCAAGTTCATGTTCAATCGAATTTTAAGCATTTAATCACACCCGCATCTGATAAACAGACAAAGTTGATGCTTGAAAGTTGCTACCACATTTATTGGTGAAGCTGTTTGACTTCTTGGAGATTTGCCAAATTTTGAGACTGTCTATTTTACATGGGAGAGGAAAAAGGACATAGGATGGTCTAATGTGGGAAACAGTTAATCAGTGTGTGTCTTGTGCCTGGAGATGCTGTGGTTAACGATTCACTCCATTCCAAGGCTTGAACCTCTGTTCTTCTAAGTCTGCATTATCCAGGACCATTTTTAACTAATCTACTTCTTAAGTGGATCAAAGCTAAATTGGGGAGCACCATTTGCAAACAAAATCTCCACAGGTGATGACGGGTACTGAAATTAGGAGTAAGCCAAATATTCAGTGTGCTCAAAGGTCTGGATCCAAATCATATACTGTGGTTACACTGAATAGGAAATCTCCTGCTGTTTGAATTTTGCATTTCTTTTAAACAGGATCACTGAACTCAAGAACATCCAAAATTAGGAGCAGGAGTCAGCCATCTGGCCTATCGAGTCTGCTCTGCTATTCAATATGATCATGGCTTCACAATCCTTATTTCCCCATTATGCAAAAATCTATCTAACTGTGTCTTAAATATATTTAATAAGGCAGCTTCCACTGCATCTTTGGGCAAAGAGTTCTGCAGATTCAGTACTGTCTAGGATGAGCAATTTACTGCATCTCTGTCTAAATCTGTTCCCCTGAATCTTGAGGCTAGTTCTAGTTTCATCTAATGTGGAAACAACTCTCTTGCTTATTATTTCATTTTTCTATAAGATCCATTTTCGTTCTTCCAAAATCCAGCAGGTTTAGCCCCAGGCAATACAATCACATCTCATAGGCTAACCCTCTCATCTCTGGAACCAACCTAGAGAACCTTCTCTACACCACCTCCCAAGTGAGTAAATTCTTCCTCAACTAAGGAGACCAGAAATTCACGCTGTACTCCAGGTGCAGCCTCAGAACTGTAGTACCCTGAACAGTTGCAGCAGTACCGCTGCTCTTAAATTTGATCCCTCTCGCAATGAAGGTCAAAATCCCGTTTGCCTTGATTACCTGTCGCATCTGCAAACTAACCTTCTGCGATTCATGGACAAGCACACCCAAGGCCCTTTGCAAATGAATATGCTGCAATCTTTCACCATTTAAATAATAATTTGATCTACTATTCTTCCTTTCAAAGTGGATGACCTTGCATTTATCAACATTGCACTCCATCTGCTAGACCTTTGCCCATTCAGTTAGTCTGCCTATACCTCCATATCCTCTGCAAAGCTCCCAGAGGGTGGTGATACTGGCTGCACTTGCTGGTCAGTGGGAGGAAGTCAACAAGTGCCTTGCCGATCACAGTGTCGGCCACCTGTTAGTCACCTCCCCACTGGGAGCTCAAATCTCCTTGCTTTTATGTTACCAGGTGGCTGGGTCTTTTAAGCTCAGTGAATGGGGGAGGAGAGAATTTTGTGTTAGGGCCCATATAATTGTTACCAGCAGATATTTTAGGCAAATAGTTAAAAGAAAGCAGAAACTGCTTGAATATTTAAGTTTGCTTTTAAAGCCCCAGATGATTGACATGCAAATGTTCCTTAGTTCTGCCAAGCTATGAAGCCATTCCCCTTCCCTAAGAAGGGCGCAGTTGAGAAACATAATTGAAACATTCCATGTCAATCATCTGTGAAGTAAAGGAAGTGATGTCATCAGTGAGCAGAAAGATAAATTGTCTGACCTTCCCTGTGTGATGATCGTACTCTGCTCTCAGCTGGGAGTTCAGCAAACTCTTCAACGTTCCTAAGTGTTGAGTGATAGGAGGATGTTGGGTTAGATGATATGATGCACCACATATTGCATAGTTTTACAGGCTAAATGCAGTGATATCTAGAGCCAGGGGTCATGGCATCAAAAGAAAGGGTAGGTCATTCAGGACAGTGAAGAAATGAGACCCAGAATGTGGGGAATCCTTGGTATTCTCTGCCTGAGGGCTGAGGTGGCTCAGTCACTCATTTTGTTCCAGACAAATTAATGGAGATCAATGGAATTGAGGACAATACAGGAGAGTGATGCTGAAGTAAACACCAACAATAATACTAGACACTGGAGCAGTTGCAAAGACACAAATGTCACATTCCTGAATTATCCCTTGTGTGGCATTCTGCAGGAATGCTAAAGTTCAACCAATTATAGACATTTTTAAAATTATTTAAAAATTTTCCCTACATGTATTCAAGAATTACTATAATAATACATATTTCAAAAACAGAAGCAAATTAAATATTGCATACATGATAGTATTTACCCCCCCCAACTCTCATCCCTTAAAGTAACCAATATGAAAACTATAATATAGTTATATAGAATAAAAGAAGAAAAAAGAAAAAGACTTTTCAGATTGCATAGAGGGATGTCATCTAACACATTTTTAAAGATCTTTAATACAATTCAGAGGAGATTCATGCAGGTCCAGAGGCATGGGAAGGACAATTTTAAACAATATTTATTTCTGAAACTATATGTATTTTTTTCCAAAGGGATACAGCTTTGAATCTCTGTACTCCATCTTGCCAAACCCAGATATACATCTGATTTCCAAGTAACTGCAATACATTTCCTTGCACTGCTAATGAAACTTTAACAAATTCAAATTAATATATTGACAAATTTAATTTAGGTCTTGTCCTTCAATATTCTGTAATAGAAATAAAGCTGCATTTTTCATAAACAGACATGTAACTTGTTCCAAAATAATTCCCTAAATCTACCCAAAAAGGTCTTGCCTTAATACAAGACTAAGTTAAATCCAAAAAATTTCCTACATCTTCACCACATCTAAAATATTGATTTGATAAATCTGATTTCAATCTATTAAATTTCTGTGGTGTAAGATAAAACTGGTGTAGAAAATTATACTGAACTAATCTATACCTTACATTTATAGTATCAATCATACAGTCCTTGCATAGATTTGCCCATCTTTTTTTCATCAATTACAATGTTCAAATCTAGTTACCACCTCTGTCTGGATTTATGAACTCCACACTTGGGAGTTCCTGCTTGTAATAAAGAATATATCCTAGATGTTAGGAGAGGAACTGTTAAGAAATTTACAAGAAGTTCTACTTCAGTACAATAAGGTAACAACATGGCTGGTCTTCAAATAAGCTCTTAATTGAAAATAACAATAAAGAGTATTATGAATTGTACCATATTTATTTCTCAAATGACATTAATTGATTCTTTTTGTAACAGTTTTTAACATTTATAATCCCCTTACAAAAGCAAATATCCAGAAACTGATTATCTTTTGAAAACAATATAAGAGAATTTTAAATTAAATACATTTTAGGTGATATACGTCCTCTTACACCAATTTCATCATTTAATTTATTCCAAATATTAATCAAATGCTTCAACAATTTATATATAAATTCTTCTGCTTCTCTCTCAAGAAATCTCATTTGTGCCACTCAGTAATAATTTTTGAAATTGGGAAGCTGTAAAACTCCCAATTCATATTTCCATATTAACTTCTCTGTAGAAACTTTTGACATTTTACCTTTCCAAAGGAATTTCCTTACATATTCAATTCTTGAAAATAAAAATTTGAGATATTGAAATAAGTAATGTTTAAAAAAGATATTGTAATCCTGGAAATGTATTCATCTTAATACAATTAACCCTTCTCACTAAAGTTATAGGCAAATTAATCCACTTTTAAAATCCTCCTCAATCTTTTAAACTAATGATGAATAATTCAATTTATATAAATTTTTCAAATTATTATCTGAACAAATGCCTAAATATTTAATACCCCCTTTTGGCCATTTAAACATTGTCTCTTTGGCATTGAGTATAATCACCTTCTGTTAATGGCAAAATTTGACTTTTATCCCAATTTATTTTATAACCCAAAACTTCTGTATTCTTCCAATTTAACATATAATTTTTGTAAAGATATCTTGGGCTCAGTCAAATATATTAAGACAACATGTGCAAATAAGCTAATTTTATGTGATCTACCTTAAATCCCTTAATTTCTAAATTGCTTAAGCAAGTGGTTCAATAGCTAATAGCTAAAAGCTGGATATAAAGCTGGATATTCAGGTGACCTCCTCACCTGAAATGGTGCAGATATTTGTCCATTAGTCACTTCTTTAGGATTTTGATACAATGCCCTAATCCGATTTATAAAAGTCAATACAATCCAAATGTTTCCAACACCTTAAACAAAAAGTACCATTCCAGTCTAGCAAATGCTTTCTCTGCATCTAGAGCTACTACAACACTCAAATTTCTTTTGCGCCAGATGAATTATACAGTGGAACCCCATTATAACGTAATGGTTTGAGTCCAAAAAAATCAGATTGCAAAAAAAGTGGGGTCACGCTAAATTAGTTTTCACTATTATGTACAATATATACACGTGGCAGCACTCACCCAACTCAACCCCTGTGCACAGCAGGATTCGCTCCCCCATTCTTAGCAACACACACCACAACCTCCCCTTCATCAATGCGATGAATTCCCCACCAAGATAAGCATTACTACTTCATTTAGATGCACCACATCTAAACATCTGCTGCACCACAGGGTGGCCATCCCTGGTACATCATTTTTTTTTTAAAAATGGGCTCGCTTAACATCCTATCTTAAAGAACGGAATGTGGATGTTAAAGGGTCCAATGACCCATCACGTTATATCCGAATTCGCGTTAAATTGGGGTTCCACTGTACTAAGTAATCTAGCTACATTTTCAGACGTCTTTTTTACCAAAACCTGTGTGATCCATATTTATTAATTTAGGCACAGTTTAGTATTCTATTTGCCAAGATTTTTGCAACAGTTTTGTAAATCTACATTTAATTATGAAATATGTCTATAAGATGAAGGCTTTAAAGAGTTTTTTTAGGAATCACTCTAATTATTGTCAATGAAAATTATTCTGGAAGAGTATGAGTTTGCGAAGCTTGATCTAATACTTCTATAAAAATAGGAATTAATAAATCTTGTTAATAAATCTTAAGCACCACTTGTCTTAGAATTAAATGAGGAAGATGCTACATATCCAATCCCTTTTAATTTCAAATTTTCTTTTTCAGTCAAATGTGTCTTGAAAAAAAGCTACATCAACTCTCATTTTCTTATATATGTTAATACCCTCTTCCTTTTTATATTTCTGTTTAATCCATTAATATTAAAATTTACAAACTTTATTACTCATCTTGATAAAATATAACCAATCCCCTTCCCCAGCAAGTCTCCTCTCAAATATCACATCTCCTCCAACATTCCAAATAGAAGAGAAAAGACAGTTGAACATTCAAAAAATATTTAAACTATATTTGAATAAAATAAAACCTTCCCCATAAGTGTTGTCTTAGTATAGAGCATTACCTCCCTCCACTTTACAGGTTGTGACCAAAGTCACAAAAACACACATAATCCCGCAGCAATTAGCACCTCCTTCTCTCCCCAACTCCCCTGGTAGATTTAACAAAAAACTTTAATTATTCAGTTGTCCACAACTAAAATAACTTCCTGGAAATCAAAATGGGAAGAATTTCTTTCATCTTACAAACTTTCCCTTTTCCAATAATAATAAAACAGGAGAAAAAAAAAGGAAATAGTTCATCCCATCAGAGATGCAGTATCTTGAGGCTGGACTCTAGGGAGATTCTGGACAAATTCTTTTGCTTGAGCAAAGTTGGAAAAGAATCTATTTTGGTCTCCAGGTATAAAGATCTTCAAAGTTGCAGGGTAATGTAGTTCAAATTTATAATCTTTATCAAAAAGAGCTTTCTTAACTGGGTTGAATGCTTTCCTTCTCTTCATTAGATATTCACTCAGGTCAGGATAGAATAAAATTCTATTTCCATCACATTGAAGCGGGCCTTACTGTTCCCTTGCTCCTTTGACTGCAAGACTTAAAAACCTTCTTTCGGTCTTGAAAATGCAGAAACTTAATTAATATGGATCGAGGTCTATGGTTTGGAAGAGGCTTTGGTCTCAGAACTCTGCGCTTTTTCGATTTCAATTGTATTTTCAAACTTTGCTCTCCCAAAACTTCAGGAATCCACTCATGAAAAAAGCGAATTGCATCTGAACCTTTTCCTTCTGCTGAAGTTTTCCAAACATCCACTTCCTCTAAATGCTTTTGATTCACTGTAATTAAACCACAGTTGATGCCCTGTCTTCAACATGTTGAATATCCTCTTGTACTCTTGTAGCTTTCTCATCCATTTTCTCCAGTTTCTTCTTCACAACTTCTAATCACTCTATTTAAAAAATTTCCCCTTTTTCTTTAATTTCTGCCTTCATTTCTGCCTTTAATTCCTTCAATCCTTCTTTCATTACTTTAATCTGATGCATTAAAGTTGTGGTTAAGTCTTCTACTTTAGACTGTGAAATAGTTTTAACTTTAATTACCTCCTCTTTCTGTTGTCGTTCTTCTTCTTCTTCTTCATATTCGGCTGCAGAGCCTCTGCTGAAGCCTGACTCTTCTTCATCTGGTGCTGAGGTAGAGGCCCCTGACTTCTCAGTACTTTGTGGCCCTACTCCCAGTTAGGGTTTATACTTTACCACACTGTGCATGTGCAACTTCTCACACGTGCACAGTTCCGGTCCATGTTCTTCTCCACCATCTGTCCGTGTTGCCAGTAGAGGGCCCTTCAAGAGGATCACTCAGCTGGGGAGCAGCCCGAGCTTCGTTTCAAAGCCCTGCTTCGTTTCAAAGTAGGCCTTGCATCTCTTCTTCTCGTTGGGCTCCAGGTACAGCTGTAGGTTGTTTATCTTTTTTAGATGCATTTTTAATGTAAACTAAAAGTATATAAAAATATTTTAATGGTATTTAGTTTAAAACATTACTTAATTAACACTTTTTAAACTAATTATCCAAGGGAGTCAGGACCTTGGAGGAAAGTTTAGGAGAGATATCAGAGGGAGGTTTTTTCATTACACAGAGTGGTGGGTGTCTGGAATGCATTGCCGGAGGTGGTGGTGGAGGCAGGTACAACAAGGACATTCAAGACTCTTGGACGGGCACATCAATGTTAGAAAAATAGGCTTTGGGTGTGATGTAAGGAAAAATTAGATTGTTGTGAAGTAGGTTTATATAGGTCAATACAACTGTACTATAATATTCTATGTTGACTAATTCTTGTTACACTCCCAACACTGACAATCCTTTTAATTGCTTTCTTAAAAATTGCTTTCTGGTTTCCTCCCACCCTTTAAAATGCATTAGGTTGTCGGTTAATTGGGTAGTAAGGGCTCGAGGGCAAAAGGACACATTACCAGGCTGCATGTCTAAGTTTAAATTTAAAGATTAAGGGTAATTTATCAATCCAAGCTAACTAAAGGGTTCTAAGTCTGACTGAATGTTTTTAATATTTTAATTGTATTTTAAAAATTAGTTAAAGGAGCAACTTGAAGGCAAACTCTGACAGAGAAACAAAGTGCTGACTATTTGTGCATTTCTTCCCTCTTCTCTTCCTCCCCCACCACCCCCCACTTCCCCCACAGCTTCCCAGGTTGACTACATGGTTAAGAAGAAACACATCTATCTTTTGGGCAATGGCCGTATCAATATGTGCGGTCTGACCACTTCCAACTTGAATTACGTGGCTGAATCCATTAAGGAAGCAGTGACAAGTGGGCAGTGATGGTGAACAACTCACTTTCAAAGCGATCTGCAGATGTGACAACTAGTGTGTTTTGTTGTAGGCTCTCATACCCCCCTATTGCACAGCTTTATATAATACCCAATTGGCATCAATCCCTGAAAGTATTGTTTAAATAAAAGAAACACAGTCATATTAACTTAGCTCTGTTTCTGGATTCAGTATCCAGCCAGGACTTTTGATTTTATCTCTATAATTATAGAATTGAATCCATTTTATAGTTTTTAAAGATTAAGTTATAATTTCACCTCCAATGGTGTTTTAATGTACCCAGCATAATTGATGGCTGATCAATTTCAAAATATTGTGAATGCCCAGGAATGTATGTGTTTGTCTGTGCATTTTTTCTTTTTGAAATGACTTCCCACGTAAATTTTGTGTTAAAATGGAGAAAACTCTAATTAAAAAAAGTGCTTTTTTAGTTTCCTGTTTCCAAAGGAAAACCTTGGAAAAATTAGATGGCAGAAACCCGAGAGGGCTTTTAATTCCTATGTGTTTAAATTGTACAGCTGTCTCCTTCAGCTTTGCCACAGGAGCAGTGATGAGATGGGGAAAGTTGTGACTTGACTGGAATAATCTGTCGAGAACAAACTTTAGTCCACAAGCTTCTGTTTATTCAATCCCCGTTTAAGACAAAGGTAGGTTGTAGTGTCATTCTTGCGGTTGACTCTAGTGATGTCTGACATAATTATTTTCAAAATATAAATGTAAAATGAATTCTAAAAGCACTAAAGGTAGTGTGTTGCATCGAAGCCTGTGAATCATGATCAGAAATTCAGCGCATTATCAGCAAATGGTCTTGGAGATGGGCAGCTTGGTCTGCCTGTGGTGGCACTGCACATACCATCCTGTGGATAATTGGCAATTGGGCTAATTACTTATATCTCTTAATGGTTTCTTAATGTACTCTAATTGAAGTACAGTTTAACGAATAGGAGCAATATCTCTGGGAGAGAAGTAATTCCATCCAGGTCTATTTAGTTGTGTTTGATTCAGTTGGCATAATTATAGAGCCATATTGAGGCCTTAAATTGGCGTGTAACTAATTATTTTAAACTTGTATGACTGGATGATGAGGAGAGGATGATTAATTTGCTTCTAAGTTTTATTGAATGGGTTTAGTGACGTAGAAAAGGAATTAAATTGCTTGATTCAGGAAGAATCCAGTTGGTCAGCATGGTAACACTTGAATTGAGCATCCTATGCCATAGGTGCTCTGGTTAGTAAGAGATCACTTAAGCTGGTATGTGAGTGGAAAGAAAAAGATTGAGCCTGCTAAACCTTTGGTGAGAATACAATGCAGCTTTAGTTTGTGATTGACATAACGGTAAATGCCTGGTTTTAATCCCTCCCCTTTAAAGCACTTTCAAAACAATAAACTTACTGATTATTTTAGCAGAAAATAAAAGGTTATTGGAATAACCCTTAAGTTTATTAGTTAATATACAGCAATTGAATGTAACCAGATTGAAATTAACCCTATATGTCACTTAAGATGAGAATATTCTCTATTAACTGATCTGGATTTTATAACAATTTTAGGGGGGAAAATGTAACCATTTTGGGATGGGGACAGAGTTGTGGGTGGAAGGGATTTCTGCTACTTTATTGTGGCTGTCCAGTTGCATCTTGAACTCCTTGCATTTCATTGTTTGGCAGAATTTGATAATCTATTTGATGGATGATTGACTGCTGTTGATCCTATCATTTGTATGGATCCTCTATATGCATTTGCTATAAACTAATTATAATCTCATTAGAATTTCCCAAAATATTTGGGATATATAGAGCTGACTAATTTATGTATAAATATATTGAATCATGTAAAAAAAAATACAGCTTTTAAAAAAAAAAAAGATTCTTTTCATTTACTTTTGTGGTTTTGGAACAACGATTAAAATCTTGGATCTTCGCATTTAACACAACCACCAATTTGGTAAGGAACTTTTAAGGGTTTGAAGGCATTTGAGTAAAATGCATGTGATCACAAATGGAAGCTTCTCCCTTCCTCACTTGTGATTTTTAAAATTTATAACATACAATGACTGAAAAACCTTAACTATTGTTTTACCTAGAAGTTTATTGTGTCTTGAGGAAAACATGAAAGTCTGCAGACACCGTGGTTGAAGTAAAAACACAATGCTGGAGAATCTCAGCAGGTCAAACTGTCCTTTATGTAGCAAAGATAAAGATACAGAACTGACATTTCATGCTTGAGCCTTTCATTAGTATATGAAAGGCTGTCTTTTGGCCTTGTGGTGCTTCTCAATAAGGAACAATCAGATGAAGACAACTGAAGTGTTGTAGCAGAGGCCAAAATGCTTGCCCAAAGGGGTTTCTAGTCATGGAGTTCTACAGCAAACTGGCAACTTTGGTCAAACCTATCCAAGCCAACCAGCTGTCTGATATCTCCTTAAACCTACCCCTCCATCACGACTCCAACAGCAAGCACGGTCTCCCACACTGTCACAGATCTTATCGCATCAGGAGGTCTCCCTTCCCAGCCTCCAACTGATGATGCCCCAACCCACACTTTCTGCTTTTGTCTACCCAAGATCTACAAACAGGACTGGGGCAGGCCCATTATTTCTGCTGTACTGTTGTTTCCATTTGCCCATATCACTGGAGAACAATTTTTTTCCAAAAGGTTTTGATCTGAAAATAAATTGGGAATTATTACAGTTGCCCCTCTCTTCCATGTTCACAATGTCTTGGTGAAACCTTTCACATGTTCACCACTGACTGCACCAAGACCAGCAGGGAAGAAGTTCAAGTGTGAATGCAGAAAATGAATTTTCAATGACATGTTGCACTTCATAGTTTTGTACACTTGAAGTAGACTTAAAATAGGACAGGAAATCACAAATACACCCAAAAGTGTTCAGGAAACAAAATCTTCATTGTCCAGTATATTCGGTGCAGACCTCTCTAAACCTTTTCTCTCCATGTACCTGTTCAAATACCTTGTGAACTTCATTAGTTCCTGCTTCTACCATTTCTTCTGGCAGCTCATTCCACATACAACCACCCTCCATGTGAAGAAGGTGCAGCTCAGTTTTAAATCTTACCCCTTCAATCTATGCCTTCTAGTTTGAGTCCCCTCCACTGGAAAAAAAAGTTACTTTGCAGGCTGGTCTAAGCCAAGGGGGTGGGAGTAGTGGGATGCGGTGCAATTCTGATGAAGTAATCTGGCTGGATGATCATATACTCAAAGGGTAATGGACAACAATTTGTATGTCTTGCTGGAGATTTTGCTTTTTAGCAATGGTAATTTGGTCTAGGTACTTCCTTCCAGGTTCATTCGAAAGGAAGAGGGCAAGAAACAGATTATTGTAATGCTTGATTTGCAGTGTTGAAAGACATCTAATAACCCCTGTTAGGCAGCTCCTCAGCTGTTTAGGGTCATTCCTGCACAAAATGGTGTTTGTATGCAAGCATCTGGCATCTCTAGGTGTTAATATCATTGCAGTGGTCAGCTCTTCATAATGCACCATTTTAGGTCCCTCTACTGTTCCTGGCTGGTTTGTGTTACCATCAATAGTACTGTTTCTTCATCCCAATTAACTTTAAGAACAATTTCTCAAGTTGGCAGCATGGTTAGTGGAGTAATTGGCATAATACTATTATAGCGCCAACACCCAGGTTCGAAACTGGCACACACTGTCAAGAATTTGTATGTTCTCCCCGTGACCCATGTAGGTTTTCCCCAAGTGCTCTGGTTTCCTCCCACATTCCAAAGACGAATGGGGTTGGCAAGTTAACTGGTCACAATGATGTATATGGGTGGCGTGGACTGGAAGGGCCTATTATTGTGGTATATCTCTTTTTAAAATAAAATATAAACTATATACTGTATTTATCATCACTGATTTCAAAGCAAAATTGTTTGAGATTGTATCTCAATATCTTTGAGTAAATTATAGCCCTTGCCTTCAATCCTCATTTAGTTACATTCGACCATGCATTCATTGTGTACCTGTTCCTGATTGAATAGAGAAATTCAACCCTTGATAAAATGAAAGCCAATTAAAACATTCTTGCTTTTTATGCTTCCAAGCTTTTGTTCTCAACCTGGAACTGAGCCTGTTATTTGAGTGTTTGTGCACATTTCTTTGATCATAGGCCTAATATTGAATTTAAAGCTGCTGTTGTGAACTATCGAGACATTCTTTACTCCAGAAGATTCCACAAGTTGGGGTAGTTGCATTCCACCAGAATTTGGGAAGTATCCACCAGATCCTCGTTTATCGCCTCGAAGCTGAACCTGTGGTCACTCACCGACTCCAGGACTCCTGAGTTGTCAGCATTTTCCGAAATCCTAATGAACTAAGGGCTAATTCTGAGAATACCGGCTTGAGAACCCTGTAAAAGAAATGGAGGGGGAGGGTTACAAGCCAAACATCCCATCCCTCCTCTGAAACTAGAGGGCAAAGATATAAGGTGAGTGGAAAGATTTGAAAGGGAGCTGAAGGGTACCATCTTCACACAGGGTATGTGGAAAAATCTTTCAGAGGAATATTTAGACAGGTACAATCCCTGGTATCCAGCACCTACGTTAATTGCAGATGCTTGAATATGTGAATTTTCTGGTTGCCTGGGACATGCTCTTACAATGCCCAACTAAAATACCTGCATTAAGAATAAACAGTTTACTACCGGGGACAAACATTACCTAAGTTGATGGAAGGAGAAGGAAAGAAAAGAATGGACTCAGTAGAATTTCTGGTGTATTTTTGTTGAATGACAACATTGACTGGTTTAATGCAACCTAGATTGTATACCTAAAATGGATGAGGGGGGGGTGGGGGGGGGTGGCTTGGGAGGAGGGAGGGGAGGGGGGAGAAAAAGTCACTATATGTGTGAAAAAGAAAAAGCGTATATCATGGATAATGTGATTTATGGTGTGAAAAATAAAAAAATTAAAAAAAAGAATAAACAGTTTAAAAGACGGTGCAAAATGTAAAGTTCACTTTAATTGGGTAATTCCCATAACTTAACAAATTTAAATTTGAACCCTGGTCGCTGGTGCTTTAACAGCATTTCGCTAACCATGGTGCCATCATAATTAACCCTTCCTCCCCCAAGTTTATAGATAAAGCCTTACTAATAAAGTAAGACACTTTGGGAGAGTTACCCAGCACCGTCCGACCAGCTCTTCATCCTGGGTGTTGCCATTTTATTCAAACACCACTTTATTGAAACTTTTTTCAAACAGCTGCTGCAGGTGGGACAGAATGCTGGCTGAATGTTGGCTTCAGAGAAGCTTTTGCAATTTTAAACTTTTAAATTTTTTATTTATTTTAATGTAATTTATTTATTTCCTCCATTTTTTTTTGCTGGTTGCATGAATTCTGGATGCTGGGGATTTTACTGTACAGTACCTGGATGGTTGGAGGGATACTGAATGCAGACAAATGGGATGAGTATAGACTAAATGGGCTGAAGGGTCTTTCTCCATGCTGACAAGCACTCTGATTCAGTTATCATTTTGTTGTTAACATAGGGTGTTCCTTTTATTTTTTTAAAAAAAGTACCCTTTTACACCAAGTTTCTTCACCTTAATTTATTGAATTAATTTTGATTCCTGCTCTCTCGTTCTTGTCTAAGATTCCAACTCCTGTTTTGATTAAATATTATTATTACACAGAGTCTAGGCTGTTGTTGGCCATAGCCATAGTCTAAAGTTCTTGCTTTTCAATGCTTTTTCCTGTCAGAGTTTAAATAGGCCACGTTCCTCTCTCCAAAGCTATTTGATGCTTGTCGCAGCCTCCTAGTGAAACCCAATCCGGAAATTAATCAATTGGGAGAAGATGGGAATTAAACTAGGGACCTTGCTAGTCAGTGACACTCAATTATTTGAATTGGTGAATGCCGTACAATAGGTTTCCAGAGCGTAAGCTAGTGCAGCCACTCAAAACCTTTTTTTTGTTGGCTATGGTCCCCTTAGGACTCTGCTCAAAGTTTATGAGCCCCCTTCCCTGTGAAGCAGTCATGTTTAGTTGGTTTCTTCCATACTTCTCTCCTACCGACGACCACTTAAAAAATGTTTAGGATTTCAGTCCATGGCCCCGGTTGAGATTGGCTGAGCTAGAGGTAGGTTCAATGAAAGTTCTACAAATACTATAACATCTGAGCTGGAATGAACATGCAGCTAATGATTTAGATGGAATTTTTCATTATAATTAGATAAGAATATTGAGAACCAACTTTCATGATGAAATAATGATTTTTGCAATCGAAGCATAGTCCTGATTGTATTATTAAATTCATGCCAATGCCTGAAGAGGGCGCACAAAATCAGTGAACCGGTGCGGACTCCAAAGGCTAACTTGGCCTGTTTCCGCTCCGTAAATGGTTATATGAATATTGGAACGAGGAGAGTAATATTCTGCATCAGGGTCACAATGTAAAATCCTGCAGTGTGCAAGAGAAGATGCAGCAATGTAAGAAACCCCATCAATTTCAAACTTGTTGCACTCCCCAAGTTCTGGCCCTTTGCATGTGCCTACTTCACCGTCTTCAGCTTATAGAGGCCTGTAGCAATGTGAAGAGAATGAGAATGAGAGGTTCTGTTGCAACTGTACAGGACAAAGGTGAAGCCGCATCTGGAGTACAGCTTGCACTTCAGATCTTGTTTGAGAAAGGCCTTGGAGATGGTTCACCACATTGATTCCAGAGGTGAAAGGGTTAGCCGATGAGTATCGAGTTATCTGGGATGATATACTGTCTGGAATTTGGAAGAATAAGAGAAATACATACAATTTTCTTGCCTCTTATCTAATTGCATAGTTGGTGAGACTAGAACTTGGGGACATAGCCTCAAGATTTGGGGGAGATGGGAAAGAATGGGTACTCTAGGATGTCCACTGCATGCCCAGGCCAAAGCCTATATCCCCAAAGACTTGGAGACCTGCAAGTACGTTTTCATTTGGAAAGGGACACACCAAACACCTCTCAACAGCCATATGAGGACTACATAATCAGACGCAACAGAACATTTGCCAACCGGCTGGTCTGCACTCAGACCCTGCGACGCAAAGGTAGGCCACAGAAAGTGGTGAACAGTGCTGGGGGGGGGGTGGGCTGGGGTCAAAATCATCAAAGACTGATTTATTGCACTGACAGCTCTGCCTATATTTTCTCCCTGCTGCTGAAGACAGGAGTGATGTCACGGCAACGCTGGCCTCGGATTGGGCAGCGGTCCCACTGTTGCTCGTTGTTTTGTGCTCTGAAGCAAAGGTCATTGGCACCCACAGAGTCTGCGTGGTCACCACGTTTGTCGGCCATCTTGTCTACCGGATTGCATCCTGGTTAGTGGGCTGCTTCTCCCTTATTACTTTTGAGTTTCAGACATAGAATCAGTGTCATGCAAGTATAAAGGATTTAGAAAATATTTATTGTGCATATACATAATAAATCTGTACATAAAAGCAAATAATAGCTCAAAGACTTCATATTGAAAAAATGTTTCATCTTGCTTGGTCTGATTAAACATTAGCTCAATCATTGGTTCATTGAGAGGGATCTAATACTTGACTTAATAATTGAGGGCAGTTGGTAAGATTAACTCATGTGAAAATATTTACTGTCATCTTTAATTTTTCATCCAGGCTGAATAGTTCTGTGCCCCTCTGTATTTCCAGTCTCCTCTCCCAAAATCTCTGTCGCTGGTTCAGCATTTAGTCACCGAGACAACGTTAAAGAAATTTCTTTACAGTATAAATGCAGGCTGTTCTGAGATGAATTTCACCCACAAGCCAGCTGCAGCTCCATTACAGAGAGTTGGAGATTTGCTAATTGTGTGCTGGGATTACTGCTTTAGTGCACCATTCAGACACACCATCAAATGTGCACGCTCACTGCATGGAGATAAAAGTTATTCTTTCTCCTCAAGCAGAACACCAGGAATTGGTGATAAATGTGCTCTGCTGCTGGTTCAACTGTTGGCCACAAAATAGTTAACTTACTCACTCATTCAACACCATTTTCCATGCTCTTTTCCAGGGCTGTCCATTGTAATGTTATTTGTGTTAAAAGTTAAAGCTTGTTTTTTTTTGGGGGGGGGGGGGTCAGTTACCACAGGAGAGCATTCTGAACAATCTTCCACTCTGAACTCCAGTAGCAAATGCTCCACTGTTTAAGCATTTCTTAAACAGCTCCTTTACCCTTCAACTCCAGAAGGCAGCTTTGCTCTGTCTGCATCAGTGACAAGGATCTCCCAGTGGTCAACCACTTCAGTTCTGTACCCCACTCCTATGCCAACATGTCTGTCCATGGCCTCATACTGTCTCACCAAGACCACCCGTAAATTGGAGGAGTAACACTTAATTTTCCGTTCAGGCAATCTCCAACCAGTTAGCATTAACATCGACCACCAGTTTCCCCAGTCCTTTGTCTTCTTACCTCCAGCTCTCCATCCACACAGCCATCCATCCTCCCCCTGCTTGCTGGTGTACCCTCCCTCCTATTACCTCCTGCCTGTGGGACTGTGATTCTCCTCCCCCTCACCATTTTGTTCAAGTGCCTGACTATATTTTGCTCATTCCTTGATGAAGGGCTCAAGCCTGAAACATTGGTTATTTATCTTTGCTTTATAAAGTACACTTTGACCTGCTCAGTTTCTCCAGCATTGTTTTTACCATTAGGTGCACAATGGGTGTGAAAAGACTTTGAATGGTTTTCTCTTTTGTAAATAATTTATTGTGAATAAAGTCTATTTTTGGAAAAAAAAATTAGGTACACTACCCAAAATCCTGGTCAAGCCTCCATAGATCATGGCCTGCCGACAAGTCATTCATTTTTTTCTGGTTTGAGGGAAACCAGAGTTTCCAAAGTGAAAATACAGATTATAATTTCGTTAAATGTCTTCAATTTGATTGATAACCTCAAAGTACAGCTGTACAGTGTGCAGCAGACAATCTCAACCAGTTTTTTTTTGGCTACGGTCCCCTTAGGACTCTGCTCTAAGTTTTAGGGCCCCCTTCCTTGTGAAGCAGTCAAGTTTAGTTTTTTTTTGTACTTCTACTGATCACAAAAATATGAAATGCAAAATGAAAACAAGGCTTTCACTTAAATGTGCTGTGTGACCCACCCTGGGGTTGGTGGGGTGGGGAGAAGGATAAGGCCCCCGTTGAGAATGGCTGGTGCAGAGGATAGCCACTGTAATGCCCTTTTTGATGGTGAGGTTGAGTTGCCATCATATTATTTGGTTAATCGACCTGCAGACTTCCCAGTTTAACTCCAGCCATTGAGAACTGAAACACAGAAGTCTGCAGATGCAGAGATTATAGTAAAAACACAAAGCTGGAGAAACTCAGCAGGTCACACCGCATTCTTTATGTAGCAAAGATAAAGACACAGAACTAACATTTTGATTTTTTTTTTAACTAACTCCAGCCAATGAACTGTTTTGGTCCAGACAGGAAATCCTATTTTTCTAATAGTGTCTTTCTATGCAGAAACCACTGATCAGGTAGTTCTCCACCTCTTGGCAACAAATGAACAATTTATTTTCTCTCTAACTAAAAGTCAAATTGCATTCCCATAAAATACATCCTTCAAAACTGTGCCTGTTATTTATTAAAGATGTATCCTTTTTCAAGACTGTTTTTAAATAGAATTCCCTTCTACTCACAGGGCATTGAGGATAAAATTTGCAAAGTTTCCTCATTAAATATCAGAACTTGAGCCAACGCTAAACTACCCTCATGATGCAGAGTAAAAATAATGCAACATGTCAGGATTAAGCCAGAGATTGGATCATGGTGGATGGATGGAAGTCAGAGCACAAAGATCCTGAGCAGGAAGAGGTTGCATGTACTTGTTTCCACTTCCAGAGCTCTATACCTGCAGGAGCTAAACGAGAAAGTCTGCATATGCTGGGGTTGAGTACAATGTACAAATGTTCTGGGGAAACTCAGCAGATCAATCTATAGGAACTAAAGGGTAACCAACATTTCAGGCTTGATCCCTTTGTCGAAAGTGAGAAAGATATGGAAGGAAGTGAATAAAAAGATGGGGGATGGAAGGAGGAAGAGGCAGTGGTTTGTGCAACATTGTCACAGCACAAGCCACCGGGATTGGAATCTGGCACTGTCTGTAAGGAGTTTGCACATTCTTCCTGTGTCTGCATGGGTTTTCCCCGGGTGTTCTGGTTTCCTCCCACCCTCCAAAATGTACTGGAGTTGGAGGTAATTGGGTAGCACAGGCTTGTGGGCCGGAAGGACCTGTTATCGAAATTAAAATATATTCTGGCTTGGCATTCTCCAACCAGACGGCATTCACACCGACCTCCAATTCCCTGTCCCTAGCTCCCCACGCCCTTCCTCCTTCAATTAGAGAGCTATCTTTAACCCTCTCCCTCTGTCACCTCTCAGCTTTATTTCTCCCCCATAACCTCTCATATGTTGGCCTGTGCTCCCCCACTGCCCCTTCCTCCCTCTTCCCACCTTTTTAATTCAGGCGCCTACCTGTTCTTTTACTTGTACCTGACGAAGGGCTGTGGCCCAAAACATTGGTAACCCTTTCATTCCCATGGATGCTCCGTGACCTGCTGAGCTTCTCCAGCATGTTTGTGCTGCACGAGGACCTGCAGCTCGACCCCAGTTCCTTAAAATGGAGCCACTAGCCCAAGTCAAAATTTGTGTTTCTTACTGTGCTCATCTTTGAAGAAGTTGACCCAATATCTCCAGTGGTGCTGGAAGAGAAAAGTGATCCATGTGAAGAAACAGTTCCTTAAATTAGCCCCAAACACCAGAAACCAAAAAAAACTAAACGGAGATATATTTTTTTAACAATTTAACTTAGTCTCTAATTTTTTGTGATGTTTCAAGTGCATTTTCAAACATAATTTTTAATTATTTCTATCCTTTTGAACTGACATATCAAAAATACAGAGGTGCGCGCACAGTCTGAGGTAGAGATGGCCATTCGTTTCTTCTAGTCTGTTTTATCATTAAGTGTGGCCCTAGCTGATCTTCTGCCTCACTGCTACCATGCCAATACATTCCTCACACCCCTCCCAGACATCTGTCAAATCTTCCTTTTGAATGAACTCATTAATCGGAGGAGTTGCCACAGATCTGGGAGGCAGGGACCAGATACAGCGCTCCTTCACAGTTGTGATCTCAATGGCCTTGAACAGGCTTTATGTGGCCTGCTAAAGGGGATGAATTTTATTTTAAACGTCTTTGAAACCACGGAGCTCCCTGCCTAAGATGGCAATGCCTATGCTTGGCAGCAGACCATGAGAGGTTGTGGGCTCCAGGAGATTATTGAATCAGCACAGGGTACCAGAAGCCAAGGGAACATCCCTAGTGAAAAGGAGAAACCCGGGAGATGACCCTACAGGGAGGGAAACAAACAGGGGTGGAGCTTCTACACCTGAAGGACTCTCACCAGGCTGCTGAAGGAACCAGATATCGGGACTGGGACTCAGGGTGTTGAGGTCAAGAAGGGTTGCCAAAGGCGCCTTGGGTGCTGAAAGTTTCCTGATCATATAAGAGGTTCAGAACCAGGGAGAGATTGGACAGAAGTCCGTGTGGCTGCAGAATCTGTGGGAGAGCTGGAGACTAAGTAACTCTTTTTCTTCTCCTCTTATTGTTGGAGGTGCCAGGTAATGCTAGTGACTTCTTTGCATGCCTTTTATGGTTGGTAAAGGATGTCAAAATTTGTTTTATATTTTCTGCATTACTACGTGACAATAAAGGAATTTTAAATCAATTTCTGAGTCTCGATAGCCCTCAGGATAGAGAATTCAACAGCTTACAACCCATTGAATGAAGAAACTATTCCTCATTTGAGTCATAAAACAGCCTATCCCTTATTCTGAAACTTTGGACCCTAATCCAAGATCCTTCAGTTCAGGGATACACCCCACTTGCCTCCAGCAGGACAAGCTCTTTAAGAATTCTCCAAGTTTCAAAGATGCCTCCTTTCATTCTTTGAACCTCGATAGAATACAGTCCAACATACTCAATTTCCCTTCATAAAGCAAACCACAATCCTTGCAATCAGTTTAATGATTCTTCACTGCACTTTGTGATGAGGACTTCCTTTTCTAAAAGCAGGATGAATAAACCTTATTTGGCAGTCTCACCAAGGTCGTATGCAATTTCAATTAGACTTCCTCGACCTTGTATTCAAACACTCTTGTCCGCATTCCAACTGCCTTCACAATCACTCACAGCACCTGCCTTCAGCACCAACACATGCAAGATCTTTTAAATATCTCCACCACCCATTTAACAAATGCTCTGCTTTTCTAATTACGTGCATCTGAGTGAATAACCTTGCATTTTCATTGCAGCTGACACATTCTCACCCACTCTCCCAATTGTCCATTTCCCCTGGAAAACTCTTCACGCCCCACTCCTGACTCGCGGACCCCACCTGGCTCGTTATCGCTGGCAAGCCTGGAAACGGGAGATGTTGAACAGGCCCCAAGACCTGCCCTCCCGAGGCCTGTCACCATCTCCTGCCGCCCCTACCCCACTTCACCTCGCAGTCAGGCTGCACAATGCAGACCAGCAGACTGATCCACATCCCCTCCCAGTGCCACGTGATTAAGTGGCTGCAGGAAACACATGGCAGGGAGAGCAGTGGAGCTGGATCAACATTCATTCTGTGTGTTTCCCAATGAGAAGCTGTGGTTGGTCCGAGAGGTCCACTAACCACTGAAGTCCAGGTCTTGAGGCATTCAAGCCAGACTACCCTGCCCTCTGCAAGAAATCCAGATCTAAACACCACAAGGTCATTGGCAACCCAAAAGCCAGAACCTTGGTCGAACCTCAGAGATATCCAGGGTGTGCACACAATCACAGGCTACAAAGCAAAGTCAGGCAGAGCAGCAGGCATGACTGCAGACCACCAGCCTGATCTGTCCCCTAGAGGCTACCATACCGCGGATGTAGTTTTGGCCTTCCCAATAGTGAGCCCACAGGAAGCGGCTGGCCTAGATCGGGTCTACATACACCAACTGGTGAACCAAATAACACTACAGGATAGAAACAGGCCCTTCAGCCTGTTGAGTCCATGCCAAACTATTATTTTGCCTAATGCCAATCTCCTGTACCCGGAACACATCCCTCCATAACACTCCTATCCACATAGCTGTCCAAATTTTTCTTAAATGTCAAAATTAAGCCCCCATTCACCACTTCAGCTGGCAGCTCATTCAACACTCTTACCATTCTCAGCATGAAGTTCCCCCTCATGGTTTATTTAAACATCTCACCTTTCATCCTTAACCAATGTCCTCTAGTTGTCATCTCACCTAACCTCAATAGGAAAAGCCTGCTTGCATTTACTCTGTCTACATCCTTCATAATTTTGTATACCTCCATCAAATCTCCCCTCATTCTCTGACGTAAAATCACAGAAATGCTGGAAGAGCTCAGCCGGTCTCACAGCATTCATAAGAGGTAAAGATAAATTTCTGACCTTTAGGGCCTGAGCCCTTCCTCAAGGTACAAGTCCGATGCTCCAGGGAATAAAGACCTAAACCTGCTTTACCTTTCCCTGTAACTCAGTTCCTCAAGCCCCAGCAACATCCTTGTAAATCTCTGCACTCTTTCAATCTTATTAATGAGAGCTTTCTTGGACATATTTTACTCTTTCCAACAGGGAAACTTTGCAACAGTTCCGAGCTGCTTTAAGAAGGGCATTATTAGACTCTCACTTTCCAAAATAAAGGCAGAGAGGGAGCAAGAATTAGAAATAGCAAGTGAGGAGAAACTGCAGGAAGAGGCTACTGAGAGAATTCGCTCTACCACCTTGGTTGAGACTTATTGAGCTGCAGAGGGTTCATTTTTCTAACTGTCAGCCATTTATCCAGATGTAGAGAACAAATGCAATAGGTTCAATGGCTCTCCTAGCCACCTAAGACATATGTTTTACCAGTGCCCCAACATACAGGGGTACTGGAACAGAGTCTTTAACACATAGTCTAAAATATTTAACGTTAGTTTAAAATCCTGCCCATTAATTGCAATATTTAGAGTCTGACAAATCCCAAAACTCTCGTCAGAAAGCAGTGGTAGCGTTTATGCCTCTGTTAGCCAAGCATCTAGTCTTGTTACCTCTGAAAGTCTGGTAGGGATCCCTGTTACATAATGGATTAAGAGCTCCAGTTTCTTTATTAAACTGGAGAAAATCAATCACATTAAGAGGGTCTAACTGAAATTTTTTTTTAATAGTGAGATGGAAACTCTTTGTGCATTATTTCTCTGAATTATGAGTGCTTACGAAGTGAATATTTTTCTGTACAATGTATAATCGGTAATATACCAATGATACTGTCAGCAAAGGTGCCAAGGTGGTCAGGGAGTGGAGTGTCTGGGTGCATATCTGAGGGTGCATGTACATATCTATGCATATGTGTGTTGGTTAGTCTGTAAAATAAAAAAGGCTCAACATACATCTGAAAATGTGAATGAAGTTGTTTTTGATGCTCAATATATATATATATTTTGAAAATAAAGGGCCACTATCGCCCTGGTGCTAAAGGGGAACAGAATAATGGGCCTTAATGGTGTCCACTAGTGTAAAGGGCCTTGATAGGCTGCTCACGACCTCACTTCACCCCTAGCTTACCAGCCAGCCTCGTCTCACTTCAATTCACCTACCAACGCAACAGGTCCACCCACAGCAGATGCCATCTCTTTGGCCCTCTGATTGGTCCTGGAACATCAGATAAGGATTCATCAACAACAGCTCCTCCTCTAATACAATGGCCCCAGGCAAATTCATCCCTAAACTCAGGGACCTTGGTCTCAGCAGCCCCCTCTGCAGCTGAACCTCAACTTCTTGTCCAGCAGATTGCAAGCAGGGAGGATTGGAGACAGCACCTGCTTCCCAATCACCTTATGCGCCAGTGCCCCACAAGGTTGTGCACTCAGCCCACTACTATAGTCTGTACACCCATAAATGTGGAACCAATCACTGCTCCAACTCAAACTGCAAGTTTGCACATGACCCCATATTTGCATTCCGGACTTCACAAACAATGGAGATAGAAAGGAGATAGAGAGCCTAGTGGCTTGGTGTCAGAACAACAACCTTTCCCTCAATGTTGTTTAAAACGAAAGTCTGCAGACACTGAGATTGTAGTGCAATGCACAAAAGTGCTGTAGGATCTCAGCAGGTCATGCATTGACTATAGGAAGCAAAGGGAGCAAGACTGAGGAGCTAGTCACTGACATCAGAAAAACCTCACTTCTTGACTGTGTCAATGGCGTGAGGGAGAAGGTAGTAGACAGCTACGTTCCTTGTCTGTCCATGGTCTCATGCACTGCCAGATTGAGACATCCTGTAAACTGGAGAACCTCATTTTCCATCTGGGCACCCCCTAGCCGGATGGCATTATTAACATTGCATCTCTAATTTCCATTATAAAATCCCCACTCATCTTCATTCCCCTTGTCTCCTTTCCTCTACTTCTGTCTCTCTCTTTCTTACCTTTCATAGAGCCAAAATTAATTCTCACCTATTGGTCTGGACTCTCCCCCATTCCTACCCATGGATGCTGTCTGACCTGCTGAGTTCCTCCAGCAATCCCTATTTCATGTACCGTGTTTTATTCTGCTGTACTAGTATATGGATAGACTTAGTTAGCACACAAATCAAAGCTTTTCACTGTATCTCAGTGCATCTGCCAATGGCTCAGTGGTACAACATTGCAGCACAGTACAGGCCCTTTGACCCTTGGTAAGAAATTTCATCCCTTGGTCAGGGAGAGTCAGGGATCCATTTTACATTAGCGCTGAATGAGAACATTCAACGGTGTGATTGTTGGATTCCCAGAATTGGCCTCAAATTCTCACGGTTAAGAGAAGGAAGGCTCACTTGACCTTTGCCATCCTTGATCCCTGTTGAGAGCGAGTCTGAATACATTCTAGGCTAGTGTGATGATATTCTTATTGTCCATACATAACAAATAATCATTTATTGCATAACTAATAGTTATTGCATTCCCAATTATAGAGAAATAAAAAAAGATTCCTAAGACAGCGATCATAGATGTCAAGAAGTTGAATAAATCTTACATTTGTAGTCTCTACAAGTTTAATTACTATTGCCCAGAAACAATTGTGCAAAATGTTTGGTGTTATAATGTAACAATGGGACCATTGCTTGAATTCTAAAGGGGACAATCTTACCCCTTTAAATTTCACCAACATCATATAACTGCAACAGAAGAATATTTTAATGTAAGCTTTGGGCTAACCGACCCCGAGTTCTGTAAAAAAAAAGTAGCTATCATTTAAATGGCTAAGACTGCAGTGTAACTTGGCCCTCTAAGACTTCGCTGATTGAGAATGGATAACATTTAGCAGATAAAAGGTTTGGGAGTACAAATACTCAGTGTTAATGTGTAGCACCAAGATGAAGCAAAGGTTGTCAGGAATGTTAAGTAACATTATAAAACAAGAAGTATTTGAATAGCAGGACATATACAAATAAAGCGCTGCTGAGAATGGGATAAGAGAAGGACTGTGGTGAAATACACCAAGCACAGATGCAGAAAAGAAAAAGAAACATTATTTCAAAAGAAACCATGGTGCTGTTTATCTGAAGCGAGTTGGCTGTTTCCAACAGGACATCATCAGCTAGGTTAATAGGTTAACAATTCCGAGAATGCAATTTAGGTGACACGGTTAGCGCAACGCTATTACAATGCTAGCAACCTGGCTTTGAATCCAGCACTGTGTGTAAGGAGTATGTACTTTCTCCCTGTGCCTGCGTGGGTTTCTTCCGGGTCCTCTGGTTTCCTCTCTACCTCCAAAAACGTACAGGATCTATTGGTGGCAAATTGGTGATTTGGGCGGCACACCTTGTTACCACTGTATGTCTAAATTTAAGAAAAATGATACATTCCCAAGAACAACACTTTCAAAACTACAGTTAGTTGGCTGAGAAGCTTAATATGAAGCTTTAAATACCTTTGAAATGTTAACGATAAAAATCTTTACCTGAAGCAGTTGAGGTAATACAATTCATGAGCTCAATTCTCCACCTGTCCTGACATCGACTGTAGCATGCTTTGTTTACATTAGGCAGGGTGATACATGATGGGAGAGATCTCTTCCTCTTGCTATCTAAGTGATATGGTAAAGGTAGCAGGTTAAGTTTCCCCATGTATACTCCTTCTATTGAACTTGTAAAAGCATTCCTTTGGAACGCATTTATCATTTCTCTCGGAAATGGTCCTGCTCCATTTACAACTGCTGAAAATTTGCAACCAGAAGAAATCAACCCCCCTACCCACCCCCCCCCCCCCCCCCCCCCCCCCACAAATCCTAATGCATTTAGGACAGTGACAAAACTGAAAGAGGTTGTATTACCCTGTGAATTAGAGAAACAAAAAGTCACATGTCGCATCAATTTTGGGTGAAACCAAGTTGTTGCTCCAGTCCTGAATCAGGCTGGGGTGGGGGGTGGGGGGGGTGGTGTAGCGAGGGCAGGGGAGATGTTTGCAGTATCACAATGGAGGAATATAAAGTAGTTGCACAATTCTTTATAAAATGTTCACCTCATTCAAAATCTAAACCACTCCAGTTTTGAGGTGACTAAAATGTAGCAACGGTAATAAAGTTTAAACAAACATTATCAAGGAATTGACAATCAATTGAAAGAAACTGCATCGAGATACTATGGCTCAATCATCTTGTACACTGGTGTCAGACAATCATGTTTTATGATTTGAATTTTGGTGTGAGGAATAGTTGATAATCAGCAATTCCTTGTCCTTCCAGTGTTTGTCTGCTCTGGTCTTGCACACTAATGGGAAGAAGAGTCAGATCCTTGGTTGAGGTATGCTTAAGTTCTCATCTGGGCTCTTCATACTCTCTCTGGATTTCTTCCTCCTTTTGCTACCTTCAGACATTCACAAAAACAAAAGGACAAAGGACAAATTATGTAATAAATGTGTACTTCCCACATCAATTGATCAGTTGGCCTCAAGGCCGAAGGTTTTACCTCCCAAGCTGGATTGAAACTCCATGGCATTATTGAAGCTCCTAACTCTTGTTGGAGATGCTCAAGAACATCAGAAACGGGAGCAGGAGTCAGTCATCTGGCGCGTCGAGCCTGCTCCCTCATTAAACAAGATCATGGCTCATCTGGCTTTGGACATAGATCACCTACTTGCCTTTTCCCTATAACTGCTAATTTCCCTACTATGCAAAAATCGATCAGTCTCTTAAATATAGTTATGTCAAAATATATTCAAAAAGGCAACCTTTACTGCTTTCTTGGGCAGAGTGCTCCACAGATTTACTACTCTCTGGGAAAAGCAGACCCTCCTCATCTCTGTCCTAAAGGGAACCATGGGGTTAGCGCAGCAGTTAGCACAACATCATTATAGTGCCAGCAACCTGGGATCAAATCTGGCTTGGTCTGTAACTAGTTTATACGTGTTCCCCCCCACCTTCCCGGTGACTGCATGGGTTTTCTCCGGGTGCTCTGGTTTCCTCCCTCCATCCATCCAAAATGTATGGAGTTGGAGGTTAAATGGGCAGCACTGCTTTTAAATGGGCAGCACTGCTTTTAAATGGGCCAGAAGGGCCTTCTAATGTGCTATATCATTATATTTATTTAAAAAGTTAAAATATAAAATACAATCTACTCCCCCAAAACTTGGGCTGTGTCCCTAGCCCCAGTCTAAGTTACCAGTGGAAACTAGTTTCCTGCTTCTGATCAATCTTTATCATAATTTTGTTTCTACAAAACCCCTTCTTCTGAATTCAGAGATGAGTGGCATATTAAACCCTTATTCTGCATGACTGCTACTGGGCAATGAACCTGGTCAGGTGACAGACATCTTGGTGGGTGAGCATATCAAAGACAATGACCACAGTTTCCTGACTTTTAGCATAGCTATGGATAAGGATAGGAGACAAAATGGGAAAGTGGGGAAGGGCTAATTAGGATGGGATTAGGCAGGAACTTGGGAGAGTAAATTGGGAACAGATGTTCTCAGGGAAACGTGCAGCAGAAATATGGAGGATGTTTAGGGACCACTTGACCAGGTTTCTGCATAGATTTGTCCCACTGAGACAAGGAAAAGATGGTAGGGTAAAGGAGCCATGGTTGACAAGGTGCGACAGAGGAAGAAGGAAGCACGCACAAGGTTTAGGAAGGGCTCATGAGAATTCTACAGTAACCAGGAAGGAACTTAAGAGAGGACTTAGGAGAATAAGAAGAGGACAAGAGAAGGTCTAATTTTGTACCCACTTAGGCAGACAGCAATGAGATTAAAACATCATAGGCCCTCTGCACTGAAGATATTTTAGTATTAAAAAAATCTCACTGGACTGAAATTAACACTATGTTGATGGCTCCATGGTATTAACAAATAAACTAGATATTCAGGGAAATTATAAGAATCTGTTAGTTTTAGAACATAGAACAGACCCTTTGGCCCCTGTGTCTGTTCCAAACATGATGTCAAAATCAAATTAAAATTCTGCTGCTTGCACCTGATGGATATTTGTCCATCCCCTTCATATCCATGTGCCTATCTAGAAGCCTCTTCAATACTATTATTGTATCTGCTTCCACCACTACACCCATTCCAGGCATTCTCTGCATAAAATATTTGCCCTGCACGTCTCCCTCAAATTGGTCTCCATTCTGAGTTCTGAGGTGGCTAAGGAAGCCAAGGAGAGCTGCAGGCTCGTTCACTAGTAGGTGAAACCTGTCCTCAATCTGGAGGGACAGTCTCTGAAGAATGAAAAGTAGTGGTAGATATAAAATGTGACAGCTCGTTATTGACTAAACAAATCACTTTTCATAACTCGTGTGGATCAGAACCAACTGTGTGGTAACTTTAAGAACCAAAACCAATTGTTCACTGTCAAACTTGCTGCTAATCAGGTCTCAAATTATACATTCAACTTCCCAAAAGCATTGGCAGGAGTCTGTGTGGCTGCAGAAGCTGTGGGAGGCGAAGGGACTCTCTTCTGCTTCCCTTTCTCCCTTACTGTAAGGGGCACCAGGCGACACTAATGGTGACTCTTTGTCTGCCTTATGGCATGCAGAAGTTAAAATACATCATGTATGTGACATTTTTAATGTATGACAATAAAAGGAACCTTGAGTTATATTTCTTGCATTCTGAAAATAGAAACACCATTTTTATAATTGTCCTGTATGTAAATAGTGAGGAGCTGCTAGTAGGCTTTTAGTTACACTACATTGAGATTATTTTGTACCAAAATATTTAAGGTCAAGGTTCACTGGCTATCTGTCCATAGGTGAAGAGTCACAGCCCCATCTTATTATGCAGAATGAAGTCCTAAAGAGAATTCATGAGTTAACCAATGTCACTGAAAAGAGATCAACTGCTCTTTATTCCAACTGATATTCAAAGAGTCTTCCAATCTTCAAATTGGCTGTCACATTTAGCCGTGAATGTACACTGACTGAACTTCAAAGCAGTTGATTGTCAAAGACTTGGCCAGAGTGTATAAAGTGCTGGAGAAATTAATCTTCTCTTGTCATCTTCTATCTTGTGCAGCAAATGCCTTTTATGTTCCTGTGAAACCAGAAAGTCTGCAGACACTGTGATCATAGTTAATACACAAAAGTGCTGGAGAAACTTGGTAGGTCCCATGGTGTCCACGTGAGGCCCTTCAGGTTAGTTATAGAACTTTACCTCCTATGGACGCTGCGGGACCTGCTGAGTTCCTCAAGCACTTTCGTGTATAAACTCCTTAACGTTGCCACTGGGTTTGCCACAGAATCTTAGAAGGATCCCCAAAAGAGGAGCACTTGGAAAGTAATGCGAACTCTACTTCATTCAAAACCTGTAACTTGAACCTTAATCAGGCAGGAATAACATTTAAATGAAAATTAAAAACATCTTGACCGCAAAGATGACTAGTTCATCAATGTGGTTATAAAGAACTAAAACAGTCAGATTGGAGGCGGGGTGGGGGGGTGGTTGTTGGTGGGAGAATATATTCATGCCAGCAATCTGGAGAGTTACCTTGCTTATAGTGTACAGGAGGAATCTGTGGCCAATTAAACTCTGGAGGAGTGCAATTCTAAAAACATTCACTACTTCATTTGGAAGTGCATCAAATTTCCTGCCTGATTAAGATAATCTCATCTGAAGTGTCCTCCGCTTCATCTCCTCCGCTGACAGCACTAACTGGGAATAGCTATTCATACCCCAGAGCAACTTCAGTTGTTCATTCACTCATTTCCAATTGCACTCCCTGGGAGCTGCTCCAAAACCATTGCCAAATCCAGTGACTGGAGCTCCTGGATTGGACCAAATGCTGGTGTGGAACTACAATCTCATCTCAAATCAACAGGGCTTTGCTGTTTGTACTGATAGCGTGGCAGTGACCTGTGATGGGACACAGCTTTGAAAGGACAACTGCGGTAACTATTCTTTTCAAATAACCATGATGGGACTGTTCTGACAAAATAATATTCTCACTGGACCTTTGTTTCCTGGTCTTCAAGTTAATTGCAGGAAAGTTTCAGCTCCAGGGGATTTTTAAGTCATGGGTGGCTCCTGGCTCTCAACATTAGTAACTCGAAGTTAGATTAACTCCTTTGTGAGGCAACGTTACAAGAGTAAGACCCCACAGTGTGACATTACCGCAGGCAACAGTTCCAGTTAGTTCTCCCATCACTGCAGATCAATTGCACTTTTGTTTTCAGCTGAAAGTAGAAATTCTGCCTGACCCGCAGGGGGAAAAAAGAATCTCAGGGCTGTATGTGATGTCATGCATATACTCCAACAATAAATCTGAACTTTATAATAAATATGCAATTGGTGCCATTACTCAGTAATACAGCTCAGAAGCATGACCTTCAGCCCATCAGAAGCCTGGTGACCATTCCTTTTATCAGCATTTGTCTATGCAGTGATTTGGTGTAATATTCCTGACATGTTCTGAGAGCAACGGTCTCCACCACCCTCACAGGCCATGTGGTCCAGATTCCAGTCATCCTCTCTGGCTGAAAACAAGGCCAGTCAGCATTAATTTCCCAACTGATTTTAACTCTAAACTAGACAGATTCATTTAATTCTTGTTCGTGTTCATAGTTTTGCTTTTTCTCTACCATAAACCTACGTCCCCTCAGAAATTTATGTGACTCCATCAGGATTCCCTTTAGCCTTCAAATGCAAGAGTTCAAGCATTTTCATTAAAAAAATGAGTGTGTTTAATTGCAGATTTAAACCCCATATTTTTTAGGTCTGGTTTGAGACCAAAGGATTTCTAGAGGATACTCCCATAGATGTTATTCTCTGGCTGGAACTCTCCCAGGTTTTGCAGGCAGCCCATTAGGAACACAGGAAATCTGGCCTCCAGTTCCAAGCTAGACATGGTGGCGACAAGGTCCAAGGTTAGGGGTGGATGTGGTTTGAAGGGAATTCTGGGATAGAAGTTAAGATTGGAATGGGCTGCAAGCAACTTTTCTACTTAGAGCAATGGAGGATGACAAGGTTATATGGGCGACATGGTTAGCAAAGTGGTTAGTGCAATGTTATTAGTGCTAGTGACCTGGGTTCGAATCAGTGTGCTATCTGTAAGGAGTTTGTACATTCTCTCACTGTCGGCATGGGTTTCCTCCCACCATTCAAAAACATACAGGGATTGTAGGTTAATTGGTGCATTGCGAGGGGGGCACAGACTTGTGGACCAAAGAGACTTGTTACTGTGGTACATATCCAAATTGAAATAGATTGAGTGCACAGCCAGCAAGTCAGTCAGTTAATCTTATCCTCAGAATGCCAATTGCCAATGTAAGAGGATGTCCGTTTAAGGTGAGTGGAGGAAAGTTTTGGGGAGAGGTGAGAGGTAAGTTTTTTTTAAAAAAAAGAGTGGTGGGTACATGGAATGCATTGTCAGGGGTTGTGGTGGAGGCTGGTCCAATAGGGACATTCAAAAAACCTCACATTTGGCACATAGATGGAAGAAAAATAGAGGGTTATCGGCTGTAATGGATTCGACTGATGGTGGAGTAGGTTTATATGGGACAACAGAACATCATGGGCTGAAGGGCCTGTACTGTTTTAAGTTCTATTCCAAAAATAACATGTTGATAAAGAAAAACCTGGACAGGTCAAGTGAAAGTCTGGGGATAAGTGGAGACATTTGTATCAAGAGCAATTTCATGACTTTATTTTAATAACTGTCATTCAAAAAAGGGACAATTTAGTTTGATCTAATGACTAGTACATGTTGTGTTTACCAAATCTCCTCAAACTCCTCATGAAGACTAGCCATTAGCGAGCCTTCTTTATGACTGCATCAACATGAAGGATCTTCAGAGATGTTAACATCCAGGAATTTGAAGTTCTTATCCAACAGCTATCAGGCTCGAACCACCCATATTACATTAATTGTGAATATTTATCTATCTTTTTTAATGCTTATCTGACTTGGCACATTGTGATCATTTAATTTTTACTATTGTTAATGATGTTTCTTACGTACTTGTTTGGCTGCAGCAAGAAAGAATTTCAGTTCATCTGTCCATTATACTTATGTGTATGACAATAAACTCAAGTACCTTAGGCTGTAAAAAATGTCAATCTCAGCCTTGAGTACACTCTACAACTGATCCATCATCTACTGCACTCTGGATAGTGAAGAAAACAAATTTAAATAGTAGATCTTAGTCTTTCAGTGAAGCAAGATTAACGTCGTGTAAATGTTATGCCAAAAACTGAGAAGCTGTTTCAACCCAATGGACTTGTTTCTTTCTCTGAGAAAAAAAACTTTGTTTTCTCTAAGCTCAATTGAGTACAGAATCTCAATGTACTACAGCCATAATATATGTATTGCATTTCACAAAGACCAGGTTGTTTTTTTTAAACAACATCAAAAGTGGCACTAACTTAGTTTCCTCAGAAGTTTTTTGCCAAGTGTCTCTTCTGAACCGCTGTTCAGTGAAGTGGCTGCTTTCCTTTCGAGACTGTTGACCTCGGGATCAACGTGTGTGCCGATGTTTTCACCAGCTGAAAATAAACAAAGTTAATTCACAGGAATGCAGCTTAAGGGGGTAAAGATTTTTAGTGCATTAGTTTGAAATCTTTAACTCATTAAGAAAGGGCTTTGAAATGCATTCGCTTTCTTGCCAGTTATTTTCTCAAGACTGCTCTGAAGCTTTATCCTTTCATTCTACCGTCCTGTCTCTGGCGTGCACAGTTTCCAGGGACAAATAGCACAAAGGAGTTGCTCACAGGACTCCACTGAAGGCTAGTTATAGAATTGGCAATTTTCTAAAGGTTCCCATCTTCACCTATTTCCTCAACAATCAATGCTGCTTGAAGCTCTTCTTTTGTTTGCAAGATATTGAGCAGCCAGTCTCCACGGGGGGTGGGGGGGGGGGGGCCATACATCACCCCGTGGCCGCAACGGCACATTTAAAGGGGGCTACGGATTGAAAATCATCAAATATTTTTTAAGAGGTCAGTAGAAGAAATCAACTAAATTTGACTGCTTCACAGGGAAGGGGGGGGGGGGCATAAACTTTGTGCAGAGACCTGGGGGCGGTGGGTCATAGCCAAGTAAAAGGTCGAGAATGGCTGACATAGAGCACCATTAGGATTCTCTCCCTCAGATGGAGAGCATCAGAGCCAAA
Source organism: Narcine bancroftii (assembly GCF_036971445.1). Classification (NCBI taxonomy): domain Eukaryota; kingdom Metazoa; phylum Chordata; class Chondrichthyes; order Torpediniformes; family Narcinidae; genus Narcine; species Narcine bancroftii. The sequence goes on from NC_091478.1 coordinate 24,168,855, forward strand.
CTCAATCCAATCCTTACTCAATAACCATAACAGGGCCATTGAAACTGAATAGAACTGCAAACTCCCAAGTAATTTCCATCACACTATCCCGGGATAGTGGGCCAAATCTGATGCTATTTGTGCTTTTCCCCTGGTTTTAAAGAGCAGAGCAAATTTTTAAAAAAATGACTCACTTTATGTTCATCAGCTTCAATTGTTCTTCCTGCTGGCGGAGATGTAACTTTGTGCACTATTTATCTGGTTTAATGTTTCTGGATTCAGCCCTTGTCTGATCAATCAATTATATCACTTATGGTGATTTATATACAATTGCCAATGCTACTAGTCTTTTCCAACCCTGGGTTAGGAAGATGTTTTCTCCAAGATCCCACATTTATGTTTCTTCTAATTCTTTTTTAAAAATGGGGCATGGTTAATGTAGTAGTTAGCGCAATGGTGCCAGCAAACAAGAACATAAGAAATAGGAGAATTAGGCTATTCAGCCCATTGAGTCTGCCCCGCCATTTAATCATGAGCTGATCCATTTTCCCATCCAGCCCCACTGCCCAGCCTTCTCTCCATAACTTTTGATGCTCTGGCTAATCAGGAACCTATCAATCTCTGCTTTAAATGCACCCAATGACTTAGCCACTGCGTTCTTCCTGTGACCTGCGTGGGTTTCCTCCCATATTCCAGACATATGGGGTTTAGGAGGTTAATTAGTCACGGGTGTATTTAGGCATATTTTAAATTTTAAAATTACATTTTTTTTCCCAGAAAGAGGCCAATGACTGGTGAGGCCATTATTTATGGCATAATCCAACTGACCCCGAGAGACTGTGCTGGTGAACTGTCTTTTTTAACTGCTCAAGTGCTTGAATGAGGTACCTCCCACAAAGCTGTTGGGGATGGGAGGGAGGGGTAAGAATTCCAGGATTTTGATCTGGCATTGATGAAGGACCATCAGCATTCTTCCAAGACAGAAGGTTGTGGACTTTAAGGGTAACCTGCAATCACTGTTCTTGTCATTCTTGGTGGCACAGTTTAGGTGTTTCGAAGGTAGTAGATAGTAAATTCAGAGCAGGGGGGAAATGGACATCTCCCAGAGTTGACTGGAGGAAATTACAAGAACTTCTGGGCAGTTATTTGACATAATAATCCTTTATTTGTTAGGAAGTATAATGTTGAACAACACAATTGAAACTGGAATTCTCTAGTTAGTGGCAGAAGACATTCATTTTAACGTGGTCTTGTGTTCAGCACAGACAATGCAGGCTGAATGGCCTCTTCCTGTGCTGTACTGTTCTATTTCCAAAAGATATAGGAGCAGAAATAGGCTATTCAGCCCATTAAGTCTGGCCCATCATTCAATCACGAGTTGATCCATTCTCCCTCTCAGCCCCACTGCCTGACCTTCTGCCCATAACCTTTGACGTCCTGGCTAATCAAGACCTATGCCTTAAATACACCTAATGTCTTGACCCCTGTGGCAACAAATTCCACAGATTCACCACCCTGTGGCTAAAGAAACTTCTCCACATCTTTGTTCTAAGTGGACACACTTCTATCCTGAAGTTGTGCCCCCTTGTCCACAGAAACAACCTTTCTACATCTACCAGGCTTTTCAGCATTTGAAATGATTCAATTACATTCTCCCAAATTCCAATGAAAACAGCCCAAGAGCCGTTAAACATTTGTCATCTGATAATCCTTTCATTCCTGGAATCATCCTTGTGAACCTCCTCTGAACCCACTCTAATGTTAGCACATCCTTTCTTAAACAAGGAGCCCAAAACTCATCACAATACTCCAAGTGAGGTCTCGCCGGTCCTCTATAAGGTCTCAACATCATAGAAATTTCAGGTATTTCATTGGCATAATGAATCTAACCAGTGCCCTGAGCAAAACTGACCCCCATTTGTTTACAGTTAAGGAGGACATCTTTAAATCCAGCATGTTGTTTGAATTGAGGGCTGATCTCCCTTTGATTTGTTGTCAGATATTTTATTTAAAGTGAAGAAACCACTCACTTTGTTCAATCTTGAATTCCGGTGTATCAGACTTGTTCACTGGCTGAATTCCCAAGGAAAATGGACCACCTGGGCTTTTCATTCCATCAGATTTGCTGCCTGTGATACACAAAGCCGTGGAACTGAAACACACTTCATTTCAATGTTTAAATCAAGTTCTGCTATGTAGAGAGAAAGCACTCTCCTCAGTATAAAGTACAACACAAACTGGAATATGGTTATCACACACCAAGCACAGCTTACTATACCAGGCATTGTGAATGCAAAGAGTTATTTGCTCAAATTTCATTTAATGGTTATTAAATTTGTCTTCTGTTGGACTAATATTCTGCTAATATACATTGTTCTGTCAGTGGAAGCTCACCAGCACAAAGCTTCTGCAATAGGCAGATCATGAAGCTTCAGAACAAAATCACAGAGACAAAAACCCATCATCATTCAACTATTGGCAAATATATTCCAAAATAGGGCAGCATGGTTAGTGTAATGGTTCATGCAATGCTGATACAGCGCCAGCGATCCAGACCGGTGTTTGAATCCTGCACTGTCGGTAGGGAGTTTGTACATTCTCCCCGTGTCTGTGTGGGTTTCGTCTGGGTGCTCCAGTTTCCTCCCACTTCAAAACTTACCGGGGTTTGCAGGTCAATTGGTGGCATGGGCTTGTGGGCCAAAAGGGCCTGTTAGCATGCTGTATATCTAAATTTAAATATTAAAATTTAACTTTAAAATTCCTTGGAATCTTGCATATTCCTTACGACCATTGCAGTTTCTTTCTCCACCCTATTTTCAGGGACGGGGGAAACAAAAGAAAATGGAAATTCTTAGCTGAGTCCTAATTCTATGCAGATAAACAGTCTGAATTTTATTATTTGGTGAGCTGCCAATTTCCTATCACCTCCTCGAAGACTAGCATGGTTGGGGTAGCAGTTAGCGCAATAACCATTACAGCACCAGGGTCCCGGGTTCGAATCTGGAGTGCTTGTAAGGAGACTATGTTCTCCCTGGACCTGCGTGGGTCTTTCCCACCCTCCAAACGTATGGGGTTTGGAAGATTAATTGGCATAATATGGCGGAACTGGTTTCATGGGCCTGAAGGGACTTCTACCATGCCGTATCATTTGCACAGAGTGAGAACTTGGTAAAAATAATAACAGGGAGGAAATGTAGGTCGAAGGGGGATAATGGCACTGAGAGAAGAACAGCTGAAAGTTGGCACCAAAGGGAGGGGTTATTTTTTCTCGGAAGATCTCATGGGCTTCTGGATTTTTTTGTTTACATCACTGTTAGAGCAGGGACTCTATATATGTTTGTTAAAGGGGAAAGATCATTGTATTATTTGAATAATCAAAAAGGTTTATTGCTGAACAATATTTGTTTAAAAACTGGTATGGATAGAACATTAAAGTTTATTAGACTGAATGTTAAGGGTGATGGCACACTTAAAAAATCTAAAGGCAGACGTAGTATTCCTGCAAGAAACAGCTTACTAAATTGAAGCATAGTAAATGAAAAAGAGGATGGGTGGGGCAATTGATATCGTCTTCTTTTGGTTCAAAAGTGAGAGGAGTAGTTATTTGAATTAATAAAAATGTACCAGTAATAGTAGAAGATATATCAATTGCCCAAGCTGGGAGGTTTGTAGTGGCAGAATCCTGGACATTTATGAATATTTACGCTCCAAATTATGACCATCAAACCTTTAAAGAAGTATATCCTCTTTAAAAGCAGTAGAGGGTAGACAAAATATATTGGTTGGGGTGGATTTTAATTTCTGTTTGGATCTGATATTGGATAAATCAGCGAGAACAGTAATGAGGGCGAAAGGCGCAAAAGCGATGCTATTATTTATGAAAGATTTAAATCTGATTGATATCTGGAGGCAACTCAATCCCACAGAGAGAGACTACTCATTCTACTCAAGGGTCCATGACTCACATACAAGTATTGATTTATTTTTTAATGTCTGCACAGTTAAAAAGCAAAGTGATAAAAATGGAATACTTGACAAGGTTATGATCAGATCATAAGAGAGAGTGAAAAAACAAGAAAATCTGTACAGATGGCATCTTAATGCCACATTGTTGAAAATGACAGAATTCTGCAAGTTTATTAGGAGACAGATAGAACTATTTTGTGAGACAAATCTCCCTTCCACCGATAATAGCTTTTTGATATGGATACGCTTAAATTGTATCTGAAAGGGCAAATTATTTCTTATACAAAAATATAATGCAGAATTGGATAGCTTGGATAAAGAGATAACAGAACTGGAGAAAGAATATCAGAGGATGGATTTACAAGAAAAGTATAGACTCTTTGAAAATAAAAAATATTGAGATATAACACATGGCAAATGTATAAAATGGAAAAAAAATATTTTAAAAACTAAGCAAAAATATTATAAATTAGGAGAACAAGCACATAAGATTTTGTCCTGGCAAGTGACGTCAGACGAGTCATTGAGGATGACAAATGCAATTAAAACAGAAGCTGACATTCTAACATACAACCAGAAAGAGATTAATGATATTTTTAGACAATATTAAACAAAGCTATACAAATCAGAATTATTAGGAGATGATAATGAAATGGACAAACTTCTAACCAACATTGAGCTTCCAAAATTAGAGGAGAAAGACACCCCTTTCACAAGAGAAGAAATTGAGAAGTCTCTGAATACTCTGCAGGCTAACAAGTCTCCAGGGGAAGATGGAATTCCCCCCCACCCACCCCCACTGAGTTCTACAGACAATTTAAGGATCTGTTGATATCTTTTATAATGGATGTGCTAGATCCATTATGGAGACTCAGACTCTCCCGGACTCTCTTTCAACAGCTATTATTAGTGTTGCTAAAAAATAAACAGGGACCCATTAAAAACCTCATCACATAGACCTATCCCACTTTTGAATGCTGATTATATTGGCAAAGGCGTTAGCTAATAGACTGGGACAAGATTTTCCTAAAATGATAGCAGATCAGGTAGGATTTGTTAAAGGAAGATACTCTTCAAATAGTCTGGGTAGGCTATTTAATATAATACATAAGGCTAAATCAAAACTGAATCCCAGTATAAGTCTCCCTCAACGCGAAAAAGGCATTCGACCACTTAGAATGGCCTTTCTTATTTAAAATGGAGGAGAAATTTGGAATAGGTAGAACATTCATAAATTGGATAAAAACTCTCCATCATAAACCACAATTTAAAATTGTAACTAATAGTCAAATGTCAGTGGTTTTCCCTCTGAGTTGATCAAGTAAACAGGGGTATCCCCTGCTCCCAGTGCTTTTTTTCCTTGCAATTGAGCTGCTGGTAGAGATTATAGGGAGAGATCTGGATATTAAAGGCTTCAAAGTTGGACAAGAAGAACATAAAATCAACCTTTTTGTTGATGATGTGCTACTATATTTATCTGACCTGGCCGAGTCTTTGGAGAAATTACAAACACTAGAAAAATATGGAAGAGTTTCAGGTTATAAAATTAATATGAGATAATGCAATTGACGAACTGTGATTATGAAAGATATCAAAAAGGAAGTTGATTTAAATGGAAAGTAGTTGGAATCAAATACTTAGGAATAATGGCTGCCAATGACCTAAATAATTTGTACAAATTAAATGATACTCCCCTGTTGGGGAAGATAGAGAAAGATTTGCAGAAATGGAAGGACTTGCCAATCACTTGGATGGGAAGGGTTAACTGAGCCAAAATGAAAGTGATGCCAAGATTACAATATCTTTTCCAATCATTGCCTATTTCTTTAAATTATTAAATAATTGTATTTGGCAATTCCTCAGGAATAATCAGGTGCTGAGAATTTCGCTGTAAAAATTAATGTGGGATTATAAAATAGGAGGATTTAGGATACTGGATTTTATAAAGTATTGTTTGTCAGCACAAGCCAGATTTCTTTCATCTTTCTTTGAGGAAGGCGCCCTCCCCCACCCCTTGATTCAAATGGGATTATACTCAATGAAAGAGGGGGCAGAGAAGGATTTTATTTATAAGTGGAGAGTTGTCAATAACAAAAAAAGATGGATATGATTAGAGTATGGCAAGACATCAATGAATGTATTGGGAAAAAAAGCAGGGATATCATTAAGAGCACCATTATGTAAGAATGTATTGTTGCCTACGAATCTAGGTAATAGAACATTAAACTCTTGGTATGACAAAGGAATAAGATACATTGAAGACTGCTATGGGGTGGGGACACATGTCTTTTTATTAACTAAATCAGAAATATGGAGTAGCTAATGGGACTTTCTTCTGTATTCTCCAGCTAAGATTGTTCCTGGGAGAAAGATGGGGGCCAATGTTGGTCCCACCTGAAATTATCGAAATGGAACAAATGATCTGGCTGGGGAATACACCTAAATTCATAACAAAAACGTACTATGCTCTCCAGAATGAAAGTGCAATACCAGTTTCACAGAGGTTGAGGGAGAGATGGGAGTCAGACTTAGGTGCTGTAATACCAGAAATTTGCTGTTCTGACTGGTGTTTGGATAGTATGACATCAATTATCAATGCAAGATATGGACTGGTTCAGTATAACTTCCTACATCAACTATATCTTACAGCATAGAAACTACATAGATCAAAATCTGAAATATCAGAGATGTGCTTTAGATGTGGGATTGACATATGAATGTTTTTACATACAACATGGTCATGTGTGAAGATGAGGCTTTTTTGGCAGGATATTACTGAAATATTAGCAAGGATAACAGGACTGGCCTTCGCAGGTAACCTGAAGTTTTATCTCCTGGGTAATTTTATTGAAACGAGTAATAAGTGAACTAAATTCCAAATTTATTTTGTCAAAGTAGCCTTAGCAGCGGCAAAAAAAAGTACTGCAATTACTTGGAAGTCCAACTCTCCCTTAATCATAGCATGGTGGACTGAGGAGATGAATAGTTGTATACTTATTGAAAAAAAATTACATATAATTTAAAGAACACATAGGACACATTTGTCAGATATTTCAACCATATTTGGACCATATAGGGGTCCAATTACAATATAAAAAAATAAGGATAATAACAGATTTTGCTATAATATAAACAAATGTGACTTCCCCATATAGATTTTTTAATGGTTAATATAGGTGTGAGCTCTGACGGAGTGTGGATTTATATTTGTAGGGGGGGGGAGGGGAAAGAAGGGTTTTTCTAGGTTTGTTTTTTTGTATGAAAAAGTTTAATATATTGTGATATTGAAGATTTTATTATGTCTATTTATGAAAAATCAAAAATAACCAAAAAAAAAAAGTATTGTGATTTACTTGCAATAACTCCTAGTTTCCCAGCAGAAACATTGTGCACTGAATCTGTGCTAGATGCAGATTCAGAATCTTCTTTGGAATCATTGGGGAAAATATTGAATGAGGAAATGGGGAGAATTTCAGGTAATTAACATTTTTGTTAATTTGAGTTAAATTAACATTGAGCATTGTTTTTGTGTTGACTAGTGTTTAATATTTTATTACTATCACATATTATTTGGAAAATGATTTGGACTTTCATTTGAACATCAAATTCACCACATACTTGATTCATTTCTATTTGACAGGTTTTATGATCGTTTTTCAATATTTCAATTAGCAATATACAAGACAGTTTGTTCTGGAAATTTCCACATTAGAATGCCAATACTGCTACATTTAGTTGATGGCATTTCTGATTCACTGCAGTCTAGTTTTGCAATTGTCTAAGTATTAAATATGTTTTTCATCTTGTACTCCTTTGATTCATGTTATCATGGTATCAATATACTGAGTAACTATAGGCCAGTCAATGTGCCACCAGCGATAGAAAAAAAATTAATGGGTTAAAAAAAAACCGCCACTGTCTGTGAGGAGTTTGTATGTTCTCTCTGTGTCTGCATGGGTTTCTACTGGGGGCTCCAGTTTCCTCTCCCTTTCAAAAATGTACTGGGGTTCAAGGTTAATTGGGTGTGATTGGGCAGCATGGGCCGAAAGGGACTGTCTAAATTTAAATGTAAAATAAAGTATAAATACATTTAAATTTATCAATGTTCCAATCCCAATTTCTATGCGTATAGATTCCAAATCTGAAGAGCAAAAAGGAACAGATGAAAAAAATTGCTTAATATATTCAGCATTTAGTGAATAGATTTTAAAATTAAAAAACATCTAAATGTAAGGACCTATGACTCACTGGCAGGCAGCCATAAAATGATTTGCTATTAATATTCACCATTAAGACACCATTGTTTTTAAGCACTAATTGATAAAAATACATCCATTATTTTAGCTGGGGTGGAGTTCAATCCAAGTTCTTCATTTGTCCAGGCAGTCGGAGAGGTTACGAGAGAGGGAAAGAAACTATATAATGATTTAAATGTTAAGCAAAGGCCACTTTACTCTGAAAATGTCAATAATTGTTACAAGATGAATAATTCAGCTGTGTGCACTCTTAGGTATGTTTTAATTCAAAACAAAATCAACAGAATTCAATTTTTAGGCCAATTATCAATCTTAGAAGGTATCCAGTACAAGAAATAAAAAGGGCTTTAATTTAAGAAAGGTATTTTAGATTTTAATGTGGTCAGGTGCGAGGTGCTGCACTCTGGATGAGCAAATTAGGGTAGGTCTTACATGGTAAACACGAGGGGGATACGGAATGCGGTAGAGCAGAGGGATTCCTTGAATGTAGCATCATAGGTGGATAGAGTCTTAAAGAAAGCTTTTGGCACACTGATCTCCATAAATCAAAGAATTGAGATGGGATTTTATATCAGGTCGTCACCTTTATTTATTGTTCATATCATGCTCGCTCGATAAACAGGCCCACGGAGCATATTCACATAAATTCAAGTTAGAAGTTAAACACATTAAAATATTAAGGTGTGTACAATAACAGCCCATGGTACCCTATCCACAAATGTTCTGGGAGTTCAGGAATCTTGGGGGAAAAGCTGTTGTCCAATCTGGACTTAAGGGCCCAAGTGCTGCAGTACCTCCTACTCGATGGCAGAAAGAACAGTTTACAGGACGGGTGTGGAGTCCTTCATAATGTTTAATGCCTTTTGCCTGCATCGAATGTTGTACATGGTAAGAAGAGAGTCCCCAATGATCTTTTCTGCTGACTTCATTATCCTCTGCAGGTTCTTGCAGTCCAAGGAGCTATAGCTTCCAAACCAGGCTGTGATGAAGTGGCACAGGATGTTCTCGATACATCCTCTGTAGAATGTAGTGAGGATGGAGGGTGGAAGATGAACTTTCCTCAGCTTTCGCAGGAATTAGAGGCGCTGCTGGGCTTTCTGGCTATGGAGCTGGTGTTAAGGGACCAGGTGAGATTCTCCTCCAAGGAACTTGGTTCTTTTGATGACCTCAGTGCTGAAGCCATCAATGGTCAGCGGAGTTTTTTTCGGTCCTGCCAGGCTCTCTTGAAGTTGACAACTATCTTTTGTTTTTTTAATGTTCAGATAGAGGTTGTTGGCTGAGCACCAGAGTATTAGTGTCTGCACCTCATCTCGATACGCTGACTTGTTGAAGTTGAACAAGACATTGGTGAGGCAAATTTGGAGTTATGTTTGCCTATTAATAGGAAACTTATCAATAAGTTGAAAGATTGCAGATAAATGTACAAAGATGTTGCCAGATCTTGAGGAGCTGCATTTTTGGGAGAGGTTGAATAAGTTGGGACTTTACTCCCTGGAGTGTCAAAGAATGAGGAGAGATTTGATGGAGGTATGCAAAATCATAAGGGTTAATACAAGCAGGCTTTTTCCATGGAGGTTGGGTTAGACAAAAACAAGAGGACGTGGATTAAGGTGGAAAGATGTGGAAACTTCTTCACTCAAAGGTTGGTGAGAGCATGGAACGAGCTGCCAGTGAGAGTGGTGGATGCGGTTTTGATTTCAACATTTAAGAGGAATTTGGAATGGTACATGGATGGGAGAGGTGTGGAGGGCCATGGTCCGGGTGCAGGTCAGTAGGACTAGGGTTAAAAAAAAAGGGTGGCATAGACTAGATAGGCTTAAGGGCCTATTTCTGTTCTGCACTGTTCTATGGCTTATCCTGTTGAAATATTGTTTGCAATATTTCAGCAAAGATGTTAACACACTAGAGAGTTCAGATTTCAGTTACAAGGTTAGAATGAAGAATCTTAGTGTTCAATTGAAAGAGAAAAGATTGATAGGAAATTTGACAGGGAAGTATAAGTGCTTTAGACAGGATTGATAGAGGAAACCTGTTTCTATTACCGGAGGATTCAAGGAGTTACACAGCACCGAAACAGACCCTTCAGCCAACATTGACCTAGCCAGCCAAGTTAACTACCTGAGCTGATACTGTTTCTTGTATTTGACCCACGTTCCTCCAAATCTTTCCAATCCATGTGCCTGTCTAAATGCTTGATTACACTGTGATTGCACCTGCCCCTACCATTTCCTTTGGCAGCTCATTCCACACTCCAACCGTCTGTGTGGAAAAAGTTGTCCCTCGAGCCCCCTTTAAATCTTTTCCATCTCACCTTAAATCTATGCCCTTTAGTTTCCCTACCTCAAAGTTTCTCTGTTCTTCAGCAATCTCCCCACTCTCCCCAGGTGTAACTTTCCACAATGCAACATAACACACTTGTCCAAGTTAAATTTCATCTGCCATACCTTGGCCCATTTTTTCAGTTGATCCAAAGGAAAGATTAAAAAATTTGAATGAATCAAGAAAGAATCAATTAATTTTCTTTCGAGTCATTAGAATCCAGAATTCACTGTCCACAAGGATGGTGGAAACTGAATTAAGATCTACTTACTGTAAAATAATGTAAATATTTAAAGCAATGTTCAACTTATGTTTGAATGAAACAGCATTCCAATATTATTGTCGACTCTTCCAAAACATACATTATTCATCAAATTAAACAAAACTCTGCAATTGAAGAGATGATTTGTAATCAAATACAAAATCTAGCTTGAGATATTGAAAGGAACAAATAAAAATCACAAGTGGTTTACAGCAGCAAAGTGGGAATGTTTGAAAAAACACAACTTTTAAAAAAAGGTGCACATAAAGCAGGATCAAAGTGATGTTTGTAATGTGCAAATCATCCAATAAAAATTACCTGTAACAAGTTTGAAACTAAATACACTAAATAAAAGAGCGGCAGTTAACAAATGTTGGCAAATAGTAAAATCAACCACTCAATCTGAATTTCAAAAGGACTGTAACTAATTATCGCTTGCAATTCTCAGTGCATGAGAAATTGTGTGGTTCAAGATCAAGTCCTTTCATATACATACTATGGTTCCCTGTTTTATATGGCCAAGACAATGAGACAGATGGACACTTAGTTCAGCAGTGTTCATCCATCCATCTGTACTCACTATAGTTGGTGGAAAGGGCCTCAATGATGTTCGTTGTATATTTTCTTTTAATTTGCACTAAAAAAATATGGCAATGCTGCCAGAGCTGCTGCAATGGCAGCATTGCCACCGGTGTGGACCCAAGAGAGTGGAGAACAGAGACACAGCACTGATCCAAAGGGTTCAACTGCCCGTGTCTAATGCCGACGGCTCCATACAGGCTTTAAATGGCCTGTACTCCATGGAGAGTAATCTTAAAACCATGGAGGTCTGTGTCCAAGATGGCTGTGAATGTGCTCAGCAGAGGAGGGGTTACAGACTCCGGGGGAGAAGCGGACCGGTGCAGAGCACCAGAAATAGGGAGAAAACCCATCTGTTGAGATGGAGAAGCATGGGAGACAACTCTACAGGATGTTGACCACAGCAGCAGACCAGTGAGGGTCTCATCAACTGAGGGACACACATAGGCTGTGAGTGACAGCCTGGAAACTGCTATCAGACCTGGGATTCGAAAGGGTGCTGAAGGCTAAAAGGACCCCCTGAAAGGCCTTGGCCACTTTAGGCCTCCTGATAGCCATAGGTTTGGATCTGGAGCTCTCGTCTCCAATGAATCGGAGTACGTGTGGCTGCAGAAGAATTGGACGAGAATCCACGGACACTCAGTAGGCGCTTTCAAATTGCAGCACCCGGGTAGCTCTCCTGAGACCCGGGTGAGATTACTCAGTCATGTGTGCCTCCTGCATCTTTCAAATAGCAGCCTAACCTACCCATTAAATTGCCAACTCGGCAATTTAAGGGGGCTACCGCCCCTGCGATAACGTGGTGAGTGACACATCACGCAGTCACAAGTAATCCTGTGTTCTTTCTGTTTAAAGTTTCAAAGTAACCAGGGGAGTCATTTCCCCTTTCAAATAGGTGGAGAAGGACACCGGGTAAGTTTTACTGGGTTCCCTGACCACCTCCGAGGTAGGTCTGGGACCCAGGTGGATTATGACCAAGCTTGCTCTGTTCAGCCCTTTCAAATAGCCCTGTACCTGGGTCTTCAACCTAGTAAATTGCCCAGTTAACCCCATTTTACAAGGCAATTTGAAAGGTCCTACGGACTCTGAAGGGACTCTCTTTTACTTTTCTTTATCTCTTACCGCAAGGGGCCCCAGGCTGTACTAATGGCAACTCTTTGCCTGTCTTATGGCAGGCAGAAGGCAATTTCGTGTAATATTACATGACAATAAAAGAATCTTCAAAAAGTTTGCATTCCCCCCCCTCCCCCTTTCAAATTGTGCAACTGGAATAAAACAGCATTAGGAAATTAAGTGCAATTCCACTTTGATTTCTGTGGCAATTCATCTTAAAATCATTTCAGGCTGATCAAAGTAGATTACATTCATGGCTCTTTACCAGAGCAGAAGTTTCTTCTGTGGGTTCCAACACATAAACTGAGCAAATATTTTGGAAAAATGAATTCTTGGCAACTTGCTTTAATCTTCTCAGAAGTCACCATTTAGAAAAATTGCTACTATAAAATTAATTTAATCCAGAAGAAAGCAGTGGCAACTGAGAAACTGTATTCATCCTAAAACAGGCACGGATCTAACCACCATCTTCCACCCTCCCTTCCAACAGCCCTATAAACCAAAGCAAATTTTAAAAATATAATTTCAAAAAGCAACTTTTTAAAAGGTATTCAGTCTTTCATTTTTACAAATATTTCAAAAGGCTGATTGATATAAACTTTAAATGAAGTTGATGTCTGCACTGAATTATTACACCACTCTCCTGCCATCTTTAACTTCCAATGAACATTAGGACAGTGTCATCTTAATTATACAGCGAGAGGTTAAGTCTTTAGTGTTAGCTTTTGAATAATATTTATAACCAAGGATGTTGTTAGCTATCACTGGTAAAAAAGTGAGTAAAAACTTGCATAATTTCCATGTAATCTTCTTCAATCAACATACAACTCAGTAGGAGGCCTTCAATCTAACACCAGGTGCTGATTCTTTCAAAGAGCCTTTAACTCATTTATACTTTCTTTATTACCTTGCTACTCTTTTAAAGTACATTTCAACAATTCCCCTTTGAAAACAATTATTGAATTTTCTCCCCTATCTTTCAGCTGGAGCATTTCACATATGTGGCTACACAAAAGCAACTCTCTTCACCTCCCCTCTGGCCCAATTGCTAAATGACTTTTAGTAAGTACATTAACCCATTGATCTCACAAACGTTCTAAAACTTTCTCCGATTTGAATATTCCAATATTCTCTGTAATTATATTTAAATATAACCAACTTACAGCAGCAAGAGTCCAGTCTCAATTATTTGCTTCCTAGGCTAAATATATAAACAGGAGCATTGAATTTTAACTTAATTTTTTTATTCAATTTTCAACTTGTTGGATATTTTGGACTGATACTTAACAAATAACTAATGCACACATGCAGTAGATTTCCAAACACAAGAAGATGAATTGGTGGAACTATTTTTGTGTGAGGACAATCAGTGCAAGTTATTTGGTACCTAGGAAAGTTATCATACAGGGTATTTTTATTGAAAGGAGTGAAACACGAATGTTTGCGAGCACTGTGGTTGTAGCAAAAACACAGAAATGCTGGAGGAACTCAGCAGGTCTCGCCATGTCCAAATACAAATATTCAACCAACGTTTCGGGCCTGGGCCCTTCAAAAGGTTTAGGCCCATAACATCAGTTGTGTTTCTTCACATCTTTGGACGTTGTGAGACCTGCTGAGTTCCTCCAGCATTTCTGTGTTTTCATCATCTTCATAGAACACAATCTGACACGCAGTTTATGTACTTATTGTGCATTCTCTTATACACACTCATCTTGAAAATGTTTCATTGCTCTTTAGGCTTGTGTGAGCCAGGCACAGTTCTTGGAAGGATTTGGAGCAACAAAATCTTTTTGAGGAACTCAAAAGTTCTAGCAGGAGTAAAAGATCAATCTTTCAAACTTGAACACTTCATCAAGACAGAGTGCAGAGGAGCGCAAGTGAGTGGTGGTGTGGGCTAATAAAGGTAAAACATGAAAGTCTGCAGACACCGTGGTTGAAGTAGAAACACAATACTGGAGAAACTTGGCAGGTCAAACAGTGTACTTTATACAGAAAAGATAAAAATACATAACCAATGTTTTGTTCATGCGTTTAAAAAGGGATTAGGCCCAAAATGCTGGTTAAGATTTTTATCTTTGCTATATAAAGTACACTGTTTGATCTGCTGAGATTCTCCAGCATTGCGTTTTTACTTTTTTTCACAGGGGCTAACAAGGAATTAGTGGATCAGGTAGGGGTGAAGGATGACAGACAGAGGTGGTTGATTGGCAGATGCCAAGCAAAGGGAGAAAACAGCAAGAGTAAAAAGGGTCAGGTAAAGAAGATGAACAATATAGGGTGGAGGGGAGATGGTAAGAGGAGAGAAAGGTATAATGGAAGACTAGATAGAAGTGAAGGTGCATGGGGGGGGTGGGGTTTAAAGAGTGGGATCTTGGAGAAATGTGAGTGGAAGAGGATGGAACTAGGGAGTGGGGAATGAGTATGGGTTGGAGGATGGGAATGGAACTATGCTTGGCAGATTGGCTGATGTCGGATGTCTGGGAGAACACTCTCAGATGTCCAATAGACACGGTTTGCTTCCTCATATAGATTCACAACAATAACCCCCAGTTTATCACCTTCAACAGCTCCACTTTAAATTTACAATGTCATGTCTCCTCATTCTTCTTTTGGCTTTGGTCAGATTAGAAATTTACACTATTTTGTGGCACTGTGTGCTGGTGCTGTTAAAGAGCTATTCTCTCTACAATTTTTAATGTGGATGGAAAAATATCAAAGCAAATTATGTTCTTCCAGTTTAATTAACTATACACTTCTGAGACACTTCCTTCTGTTTATTCTTGTACTTAGATAGAAATTTGAGGAACCAAAACAGAACTCTCTAATGGCCAGAAAATAAATAAAACGTGTTGGAAAATGCTCAGTATACGAGAAATTTCTATGGGGAGAATAATGGTTACTGCTTTAAGTCAGTAGCTTATCATGAGAACTGATTCTTAATAAGAAGGTTATTTGTTCTTTAGGCTCATACCATTAAATAGTGACAAAAGAGCAGTAATTCAAGTCACAAAATTAGAGGATTGGGGATGGGTTAATAGCTTTCATATTTTTTCCTCAATAATGTGTACATTATTAACTGTGTCAGCGCCAAGATATCAAGCAAGCATATGAATCTTCCCAGCAGGATTATAATGTGAAGGAAGCAAGGGCTCTTTGATGCACCATTGAGCGGATAATCGATGTACTGTCATGACTGGGGAAAGTGCCAGTTGTATTGCTCACTCACCTTAGAAATGGAGAAGGTGCTGCAGGAAAATAAATAATGTTCAGAGAGTCTATTGATACTACTGCATCAACCAAGTTTTGGAACTGAGCGGGAAGCCAAGACTTCAAGATAAACAGTGTATTTTACAACACACAAAATCGAAAAGCATCTTCTATTTCAAAAGAACCTTTATGCCTGTAGCAAACAGTCATTGACAACATTTGATCTCCAGGTGTAACTGACAGGGATATTAGTTAATCATTTACTTTCTGACCACGAACAGTGATATTACTGTATGCAGCCACACCAAAAAAACCCTAACTTTTATTAAATAAAAGCCTAAAAACATGTCAAAACTCAGGGCATGAGTAATTTTTACAAAAATAATTGCCATTGGCAAATAGGAAATCATCACTAGCGCCTCGCCACAAAAAACAAAATTGGATTGGACTTCTACAAAAATAAAATGACAAGAATACTGTTCCAGAGGTAAAAAACAGGTTATTTCAATGAGGAAGATTTTTAAAAAAATGAAAATTACATATTTGTCTCTGCTGAACAAAGGCTAAGTTCCTTGAAAAAACTGCCACATTGATTTTTCTTTTGTAAAATATGCAGTTATATTTATTAAGCTTTCAGTTGTGATAAACTGCTCAGTATTTTGATTGCTAATTCATCTGACCATAGCACAACAGGAACGACACATGGCTTATTCAGAAAAGTCAATGCATTTAAATCTGAAAATAATTAATAAACTAAATAATATAATTTGTAATAATTAGACCAAACCAACTGTTTGCATTTACAAAACCAGGCACTAACTGTAATTTTTTTATTTGTTAATTATCAGTCAAAAAATAGAACACAGTTCTGCACACAAAAAAACTGAAACAAAATACAAGATCAAATTCATTTATCTAATATCAATTAAATTATAAATAAATGTAGAAATTTATGTATTGACTGCATGCAAACAGGGCCATTTAAGCTCTTGAATCAGCAGTTATTTAATATCATTTCAATTATGCTCAGAGAGAATGGAATACCAGGATTCACCTCCACCTGAGACATCAGCATATGGTATCACCTACAATTGTAACAATACACTTGGCAATAAATCTAATAAAAGTGCACAAAGCATAATAGACTCAAACAATAGAAAAATACACAGTGCCGTTTCTCAATAAAAACACAACTGAAGAAAAAGATATTCATTGAATAAATATAAATTATGTGCAATCACGTGAAATGGGACATTAATCTTGCAAAACAAAATAAAAAGACTGTTGAACAACAATGTCAACTAATAGCACAGAAATGAATCTTAATGAACAGATCAAGAGCAACCACTGAAGAGAGCAAGTGTCAATACAAACTTTAAAACTTCCAAACGTTTGATCATATTAAAATGGAAGTCCAATATGTAAACCAGTGGTTGAAATGAACAATCTCATGCATTTTCTGTTGCATTGGAGGGATGCAATCTTAAACAGATTATGTCAGCTCTCATGCATTTCCATGCAACAAAAAACCTTCAGAAATGGTTCATTTTCATGTTAGTAATGGCCAGAATTTTATGTGCAGATATATTCATAACGTATGCAATTAATTAGTTAAAAACAGCAACAAATAAACAGCAGACATAAAAAAAAATACACAACCTGTATCGTGCATTGCATTGCAATGCAGCATTCCCAGGGCTTTTGCAATCAGCATTCTTCATGGTCAAATACAGTTCGTAAGACCTTAATGTTTCATGTGAAGCTGCAGAAATTGTGGAAGAGGAATCAATGCAGGGTTTAAGGCACAGTGGACAATAAGCGAGGCAAATACAAAGCTTGCATGGTCGTGGGAATGAAGTTTAAATATATCAAATGCAACAGCAACTGCAGCCATAAACTATGATACAAAAATGAGCTTATTTTCAGTGATGATGAATGGATAGCTGGTCTTAAATCTCCATTTTTCATCCATAAATTTGAAATCAAAATCAGAATGCTTTGTGCTGATATTCAAACTAGGTACATTTTCAAGGGGTCAAATCCAAGCAAACTATACTGAATTTTCATCATCAGTGATATGACTCAGTGACTTACGAATCACAAAGTTCTTCTCATTCATTGAATTTGTCACTTTGGTGCTTGGTTCTTTATTTGTTAATTCTGTTGCTGTTAATTCAACATCAGGGCTTTGGGGCGAGTTGTCCATTTGGGTGGCTGCTACTGCATTTGCATACTGCATCCTTGTAATCTGAGCAGAAAAAGTCATGCAACTTTGTAATACACTTAGTATGCATTGCTTTAAGACATGTAGCAGAGGCAGGAGAGAAAAGTGAACAATTCTCCCAGTAAGAAGCACAATTTATTTTTGTCTACGAACCTCACCCAGTGATCTTATAAAATTACTTCCCATATCAGTTTCCCAAAGCTCTTACATAGAGTATAATATTAACACATGCCCATGCTCTGTTATAGTCCACATATGTTAACCTTAATGATAAGCAACTCAATAATGTATGGGAGAGATAAAGGTTCTTACTTGAAATATAGAAGAGCTAAAATGGATGCCTTTTTACCTTCCTGATTCAGGATATCTTCCACAAATTCCCACCCGTTAGCCTGCACCCTCACCTTCCTCCCTCTCTCTTCTCCTCCCCACACCTTTTTATTCAGACACCTGCCTGCTTTTAGCTCATACCTTGACAAAGGGCTCAGGCTTTACTTCCTAATAGATGCTGCATGACCTGCTGAGTTTCTCCAGCACTTTTGTACATTGCAAGCCCTTGGGTATATTTGACTGACCACTGAATTAATTAGTTTCAAAAGCATTCAACCAGTGTAAATATCAAACTATGCCAGCCCATGTCACACAAGTTGTTGCATCCTGTGCGTTAAACATTACCTCAGTAAGCTGGCCTGCTTTGTGAAAGTGTGTTTAGGAAAAAATTAGCACAAAAGAGCAGTACAGTTTATATAAAATGTTGCACTTTCCAGTGAATTTAAAAGAAGCGAGAAGCATACAAATATTCCAACCGCAAAGCTACCCACGCTCTTAGTATTCCGGATCCTGGCCCCGATGCATTAATGACGCCAAGCCTTGGCAGAACATCCTGCTCTAAGTAAACGAGTGAGCTATAAATTGATCCAGCAGCATTTCTTAACAATCTGATGCCAGATTATTGGAGCTTTATCTTTTTTTTTTCCAAACTTTATTTATTGAAAAATTATTGGTATATATACAAAATACACTTCACAACAAAATTTGTATATATATGAAAATAAAATTAAAAAAAACTCCAACAATCCCCCCCTCACCCCTTCAGCCAGCTCTCTTAAGGAGAGCTAAAGAAATATATATTATAAAAAACTATAAAAAAAAGAAAAAAATAAATCAAAGTACCTCTAAATGCATATATTCCAAATATAATGACCACTTATTAACAAAAAAAGAATAATTATCATGCAAAACACAAGTAATTTTATCCATAACAATACAAGCTTTCATTTCATTATGCCATCGCATTATACTAATCACTGTCCTATTCTTCCATGTACTTGCTATACATTTTCGAGCTACGGACAACGCTAAATATACAAATGCGATTTGAAATTTATCCAACCCCAATCCCTTTAAAGGAATCACATAATTCAGTAAAAAAACAGATGGATCTAATGGTAACTTAATCTTATACGATTTTTCCAAAATTAACTTAATTTCTTCCCAAAATAGTTGTACAAGACCAAACAACATGTAAAAAAGTTCCAATACATGTACCACATCTAAAACAGGAATCTGAATTACTAAGGCTATATTTTTTCAATTTCTCAGGAGTTACATATAACTGATGCAAAAAAATTATAATTAACCATTCCATATCGTGCATTTGTCAATCTAGTAACACTATCATGACACGTATCTGCCCAGTAATCTTCAGGAAAAACAAAAGTTAAATCATTTTCCCATTTAAACTTAGATTTCTCCCATTCCGATTTATCCATATTATCTTGTAATACTTGATACATAACAGAAATATAACCCTTTTTAGGCATAGAAGAAATCAAAGACTCAAACTCCGACAATACAGGTAAAAACATCTCTCTACCATACATTTTTTTCACCAGTGACCGAAGTTGATAATAAACAAATAAAGTTTCAGCAATATCAAAAAGCTCTTTCAATTGAATAAAAGAAAGAAATTGACCTTCTACAAAACAATCCTGCAATATTTTTTATACCCTTAAAATCCCAATTCTTTAAATGACTATTAAACAATGAAAATGAAATAAGTTCATTATATTATGGCGTTAAAATAGATAATTTACCTTTTGATCCCACAGTCTTATTCTTTTTTGTCCATAACATCAATAAATATTTTAATAGAAGGAGGAGTCACGTGATGGAGTAGTGGCCGGACGGTGAACTCCAGCCCTCTCCAGAAAAGTCGGGAAAAACAAGAGAAAACACAAAGGCACAGAAATAAAAGTTACAGAAAAGTGAGTATAAAGGTGGAAAGAAGATGGCGACAAAAAAAGAAAAGTCGAAAGCAACGGTAAGAAAAGAGGAAGAGAAGACAAAGGAGGAAAAAGGTGAAGGCCTTACCTGTCCGAAGAGGCCCGCTGCGGAGAGAGAAACCCGCTCCCTCAGGTCGGTAAATAATGGACTACAAAAATGGCTCGCAGAGCCGAACAAAAGTGCGCAACCGCGCATGCGCGAAGTTTCGCGCATGCGCGATGCGAATGAAAAAAAACACACCGACGGGAGGGGGGACCAGCTGGGGAGTCGATCTCCACAGCCGGCAACGACAGCTGCAGAACACCTGCAGCAAGAAGAGACCACAGAAGACAATAGAAACAAGATAGAAGAGGAGGAAAGGGCAACAAAGAAACAACAGATGGTCAACCCAGAGGAAGAAGAAGAGGAAGAGTATGGTGAAATAGAAGAAGAAAAGAGAGGCAAGGTAAAGGATATACTTGCTCTTATTAGAGGATACATGGAATCATTTAAAGAATGGCAAACACAGGAATTTAAGGATTTAAGAAAAAGAATAAACAACACAGAGGAGAAAATAATTAAAATGGAGATGACCTTAACAGAAATGGGAAAAAAAATGGACAAGATGGAAGAGCGGGCAGTAGCAGCAGAAATGGAGGTAGAAGACTTAAAAAAGAAATTGGAGAAATCTAATAAAAAAACTAAAGAGACACAAGAACTACTAGCTCAAAAAATAGATACAATGGAAAACCATAACAGAAGAAATAACATAAAGATAGTGGGCCTTAAGGAAGATGAAGAAGGCAAGAATATGAGGGAGTTTATAAAAGAGTGGATCCCTAAGACCCTAGGATGTCCAGAACTACAGCATGAAATGGAAATAGAAAGGGCACATAGAGTATTGGCCTCTAAACCACAACCACAACAAAAACCAAGATCTATTGTAGTAAAATTCCTAAGATATACTACAAGAGAAAAGGTACTGGAGAAGACAATGGAAAAAGTAAGAGAGGGCAACAAACCACTGGAGTATAAAGGGCAAAAAATCTTCATTTATCCAGATATAAGTTTTGAACTCCTAAAGAAGAGAAAAGAGTTCAATACAGCAAAGGCGATTTTATGGAAGAAAGGGTATAAATTTATACTAAAGCATCCAGCGGTATTGAAAATATTTATTCCAGGACAGCAAAACAGACTATTCTCGGATCCAGAAGAAGCACGAAAATTTGCAGAACAATTACAAAAATAGACTGAGGGAGGAAGACGGGTAATGAGAGTTAAAATGATCACGACTGATATGTATGTGGGTAAAGACAAAAATAGACTGAGGGATGAAGACGGGTAATGAGAGTAAAAATGATCACGATTGATATGTATGCAGGTAAAGAGGTATAAGAGTGAATAGAGACAATGAGCATACATGAATGTATCTGTACTTAGAGGAAAATATAGATAGTATAGACAAGAATTAATAAGGGAAGGTAATGGAATAGAGAGAATAAGGAGGGAATTAAAAGAGGGACCTTTGTGACATATGAAAAGTGAAATCTTTTCTGGGGGAGGCGGGGTGGGGGGAAATAGCGGTCACTGCACAATCAGTTGACGCTTGCGAGTGGATTCGCAAATCCAAATGGAGAGGGGAGATGTGGTTGTCCGACAAGGGATAAAGGACAACTCAGGAGGTGAAGGGGAGATTGGGGATAAATAAGATAGAAATAGGAGAATAAGGAAAATGTTAGATGTTGTAGGAATGTTGTCTTATAAAGAGTTGAAAATAAGAAAACAGAAATGGAAAAGGAGGAAAGGTAATGATGGAAAAACGGAAAGAGAAGATAAACAAAATATAAAAGGGCTACGCTGAACTATATGTCTTTAAATATTAATGGAATACATAACCAAATTAAAAGGAAGAAACTACCAAATTTAAATGAATAAATGTATTCCATTAGAAAAAAATAACATATTGGTTAAGAAATAATATTGAAATATTCGAACAAGTATAGGAGCCTTACATTAAATACAATAGCGAAAACCTACCGGGGACAAACATTACCTAAGTTGATGGAAGGAGAAGGAAAGAAAAGAATGGACTCAGTAGAATTTCTGGTGTAATTTTGTTGAATGACAACATTGCCTGACTGGATTAATGCAACCTAGATTGTATACCTAAAATGGATGAGAGGGGGGGGTGGGGGGGTGGTTTGGGAGGAAAGGGGGGGGGGAGAAAAAGTCACTGTATATGTGTGAAAAGAAATAGTGTATATCATGGCTAATGTGATTTATGGTGTGAAAAATAAAAAAATTTATAAAAAAAAAAAAAAAAAATAAATATTTTAATATCGGCACATCATACTCCCGTAATAAATCTATATTCCACCGAATTATAAATTAATGTACTGCAGTTTCAGAAATACATGCCATCTCAACTTTAGCCCAACTTGGAGATTGATCCAGATCCATCAAGCCACTAATAAATTTAAGTTGGGCTGCCTCATAATAATTCTGATAATGAGGTAATTCCAATCCATCTAATGCGTACTTCCAAGTAAGCTTACTTAATGCTACCCTTGGTAGTTTACCTTTCCATAAAAATTCCCTAGTAGCTTTATTTAAATTCTGAAAAAAGTTCCTTGTAAGAAAACATGGTATTGATTGAAACAAATATTGAATACGTGGAAAAATATTCATTTTAATACAATTAACCCAGCCAATTAAAGTTAACGGAAGGTCTTTCCACTTAATTAAATCTGCTTTTATCAACAATGGAACATAATTTAATTTATATAAAGATTGATACTCAGTATTCACAATTATTCCTAAAAATTTAATTTTATCTGTCCATTTCAAATTAATAACATTTTTATAAACTGAATAATCTCCCTCACCTACTGGTAAAATTTCACTTTTATCCCAATTTACTTTATACCCAGATAATGATCCATACTGCAATAAACATTCCCGTAAATGCAGCAAAGATTGTTCTGGATTTGTTAAGTATATCAAAACATCATCTGCAAATAAATTAATCTTATACTCTTCATCCAAAACTCTTATCCCTTGTATCTGCTCATTTTGCCATACTAATTGAGCTAACGGTTCAATGATCAATGCAAATAGGGCTGGTGACAATGGACAACCCTGTTGAGTAGAACGTGTTAATTTAAATAACAACAAAATCTGCCCATTTGTCACCACCCTAGCAGTCGGGTTTGTATATAAAGCTTTAATCCAGCCAATAAAAAAGGGGCCAAATTTAAACTTTTCCAAGACCTTAAATAAAAAATTCCATTCTACCCTATCAAAAGCTTTTTCCGCATCAAGTGCAACCACCATTGGATGGTTGGGCTGCCGTCGGTATGCGTTGGTCAAACTAATTAGTCAAAGAATATTATCCGAAGCATATCTATTTTTAATTAAACCTGTTTGATCTACGTGTATCAATTTAGGTAAATATTTAGCAAGCCGTTTTACTAACAATTTAGCTATTATTTTATAATCTACATTCAATAAAGAAATAGGTCTATACGAAGACACTTTTAATGGATCTCTATCTTTCTTTGGAATTACAGTAATTAAAGCACTAGAACAAGATTCTGGTAACTCATAATGTTCAGTCACTTGTTGTAATACCTCCCCAAACCCCGAAGATAAATCTTCATAAAAAACTTTATAAAATTCCACCGAAAACTCGTCATCTCCTGGTGACTTACCATTAGGCATTTCCATCATAGCAGTCTTAATTTCTAAATCTGTGAATGGAGCTTCCAAATCTATAATATCCTCTTCAGCTAATGCTGGTAACTTTAATGTAGATAAAAAGAATCAATAGATCCATTATCCTGTTTACCCTCAGAAGTATATAATTTTTTATAAAATGAATAAAACTGTTCATTGATTTCCTGAGGTTTATAGGTAACTATTGAATCCTTTTTAACAGCATTAATAACCCTTGAAGTTTGCTCCTTCTTTAACTGCCACACAAGTACTTCATGTACCTTCTCACCCCACTCATAATATCGTTGTTTGGTTCAATTAAATAAACATTCAAATTGATAAGTCTGTAATGTATTATATCGCAATTTCAATCTAGTCAAAGCTATCTTCTAATCTTCTGTTACTCCCTTCTGAAATTCCTTCTCCAATTCATCAATCTGCTTTTCTAATTTAATACTTTCAGCCATACACCCTTTCTTAACTTTAGTAGCATAACTAATTTGTCCTCTTAAATAAGCCTTTAACGCATCCCATACTACAAATCTACTTTGATCAGAGTTACCATTTTCCATTAAGAAAAAAATCAATCTATTTCTTAACAAAAGCAACAAACTCAGGTTTTTTTCAACAACATTGTATTAAACCTCCATCTATAAGATGGACATAACACCTCCGAACTTTCATAAGAAAAAACTAATAAAGAATGATCAGATATTACTCTACTTTTATAATCTGCCTGCAATATCTTTCCCTGTAAATGTGCCGATATAAAAAAAATCTATTCTAGATAAAGAATCATGCCTAGAAGAATAAAAAAGAGAAATCTTTCTCAATAGGATTAATCCTTCTCCATAAATCTACCAAATTTAAGTCTTTCATTAAAGCCCCTATTTGTATTGCCATTTTTGATTTTCTGATACATTTTGGGGATTTATCCATTAATGATTCCAAAACGCAATTAAAATCTCACCCAACTAGAATATTTTCATTAGCTTGACTTAATAACAAAAAGGCATCTGAAATAAAACATTCATCATCCACATTAGGTGCACAGATATCAAGTAAAGTCCAAAGTTCATTAAAATTTTTACAATCCACTTTTAAAACTCTCCCAGCATTCCCCTCTACAGTCTGTAACTCAAAAGATAAATTCTTATGAACTAAAATCGCTACACCTTTTGCCTAAGAGTTAAATGAAGAAAAAAAACATGACCAACCCAATCTCTTTTCAATTTCAAATGTTCTTTTTCAGTCAAATGTGTTTCTTGTAAAAAACCAATATCAATTTTCATTTTCTTAATACAAGCTAAAGCTCACTTTCGCTTAATTGGATTATTTAATCCTTGAACATTAAAAGTTGCAAATTTCAAACTAGAGATTTAATAAACTATTAATATAAACACATAATATAAAAAAAAGCTCTCCTGTTAAGAAACAAAATCTACTCTTCTTCCCCTAATGTTATAAAAAAGAATACAATTAATTCCCCTGAAAAAAAAACCACCCAAAGGTAGTAATTCCCTAAAAAACTGGGTGTGGAACACCCCACCAGTGGCAGATGACTATCAAAGATATCAGTGCCATCCACCTCCCCCACCCAGCCAGAAATGCACTATCTATAATAATGAAATTCAACATCATTAATATATTCTGCCCTGGGACTCCAGTCCCAGAGTTTGATTTGAATTTTCAACATCACTAGGACTATGTGTCAAAGCCTCCTTCTTCCCATCTTTCCCATTCTTCCCATTCTTTCCATTCTGTCCATTTCCATGTCCATTGGCCCTTCTTTTAGGTGACGACAGTGAAATTCTTCCCTGACCATGTAAATCCGGTAACGAATTAGCGAAAACCAATGCATCATGATCATTCTCAAAAAATTGAGACTGATAGTTGCCATAAAAAACCTTCAACACTGCAGGGTTTCGAAAAGCAAACTTTTATCCTTTCCTCCACAGCACATATTTGGCCAAATTAAACTCAGTCGACGTCTGATAATTTCTTGACTCAAATCAGCATTAAAAAAACTATTTATTCTGAATTATCATTGGGTTTGACTTTGTCTTGCCTTCTGTACCGCCAACCGTAAAATCATTTCTCTATCCTGATAATTCAAGCACCGAATTAACACTGCTCATGATGGTTGACTCGGTGACGGTTTCCTCCTCAACTCTCTATGTGCCCTTTCCAGTACCAAATCATCCGGAAAGAACTCTTTACCTAACATCTCAGGAATCCAATCCTTAAAAATTTTTATTGGATCCGCATCTTCCATATCTTCTGGAAGGCCCACAATTTTTACATTATTTCTCCGGCTTTGATTTTCCAATGAATCAATTTTTAAAAATAATTCTCTCTTCTGAATTCCAAAATCCACAAACGAATCTTCCACTGTTTCTATTTTTTCTTTATTACTTTGAACTTGCTCTGTTCATTCAGAAAAAGCTGTCTCAAATTTTTTTTAATTTTCCTGTACCACATCTACTGAATTAAGGCATTTATTAACATCTCTCTTAAGCATAGATAAATCTTCAGATATTGTAGATTGCATTTGAGTCATTTGATGAGACATAGTATCCATATAACAAGCAATTCCTTCCAGCACAGTAAAAATAGAGTTCAGTCCAGGTTACATTGTCACATCTTGAGACCCACCTTCTTTAAGCTCCTCCTCTAGTTGTTCCTGTGAACTAGCTGTATAAGGCAAGTTCTCTTCTTGCTCCCTCATCATTAAGACTTTCCCTGTGCAACTGCGGGTTGGGACACCCAACAACGGCACCCCGACCACATCGGAGTGCCGCTGCTCCGGCCCTCCCGCAGCCCACATGTGTTCTAACAGATCCCGGACCCTGGAAGCACCAATCATGCCTGGCAGAGCGAGGGGCTGCGGAGGGGCAGTTTCCAGCACCTTCCTGTGCGTCCCTGACTCCCCCGACGGCAGCACGGGCCAAGGATTCCTTGATCCATTGGACTGGCGCGAACGGGCGAGTCGTTGGTCGATTTCTTCAACAAGCCGGTGCCATCTTGATGGGAGAAGATCGGGGTCAGTGTAATATTCAACCTGGCTGGTGTTCTCTCTGGCTTGGAGGCTCCCGACGGCAGCTCTGTGGTTCCAGCTGGACAGGTAGGTCTCAGTTCTTCAACACTTTTGAAAAGTAGTTTTTTCTGTAGTTGAACCTTAGACTTTTTAATATTAGCCTCCATTATAGACAACTAATGCACTTAGAAGCAGAAATAAAACGTTTATATGTGTAGATTAAAGTTTAAAAACTGGTGTTTAAAAAAAACTGGCTGGGGAAGATTAGGACCGCACGTCTGCCTTCTACGCCATCTTACCACCCCCCCCCTCCCCCCCCACCCCACTATTGGATATTTATCGTATTATGTTTTATTTCAGGAAAATAATCAATTTTCTCTGCAGAATAATGATCACATGTACGATTAAATTTAAT
The DNA here is from genome assembly GCF_036971445.1 of Narcine bancroftii. Taxonomy (NCBI): domain Eukaryota; kingdom Metazoa; phylum Chordata; class Chondrichthyes; order Torpediniformes; family Narcinidae; genus Narcine; species Narcine bancroftii. The sequence goes on from NC_091478.1 coordinate 24,196,191, forward strand.
GGCAAGAATCAGTAACACAGGAACACCCAACTCATCTATGCCGATTAAGTTGGCATTCTAGACTAGTCCCATTTGCCTGCTTATTCTTCCAAACTCTTCTTATCCATAAAATATCTTTTCAATGTTATAATTGTGCCTGTTTTACTCTGGCAATTCATTCCAGATATGGACTAACCACTAGGTGAAAAAGTTGCTCCTTACATCTTCCTGAAATCTTTCTCCTTAAACATAACCTCTAGCTCCAGAACAACTATTTTCAACCTTTTTTTTGGCTATGGCAGCCATAGAACTCTGATGAAAGTTTATGGTCCTCCTTCCTGAAGTAGCACTGAAGATTTACTTTCTGCTAAGATACTTACTGAAGATTCACTCATTCATCCCTTTCAATGAGTTAATGTGAGAACTTTCCTTATAACTCTGACATGAAAGGCCATGAGATTGACCGTGGTGTCAGAGAACCAAGTTATGAGTCAAGTTTAAAGATAAGGATTAGAAGTCCTGTTTTTGGAGCCAACTGCAAGCACAAACTTTGAAAAATTTTCAAATGATAAATGGAGTGGCCCAGTTGCCGTAGTGGATAGCCCAACGCTTTTGCCGTGCCAGCAGTCAGGACTTGGGTTCGAATTCCGTGCTGTAAGAAGTTAGTACGTTCTCCCCATCACTGCGTGGGTTTTCCTCGGGGGCTCCAGTTTCCTCCAACCATTCAAAACGAACTGGGATGTAGGTTAATTGGGTGTAAATTAGGCGGCACAGACACATGGGCCAAAATGGCCTGCTATAGTGCTGTATGTCTAAATTTAAAATTCCCTGTGAAGTAGTCAAGTTTTGTTGCTTTCTTCAGTACTTCTACTGATTACATAAAAACAAAAACTATTTTATGATTTGAGTTAATGCCCCCCCCACTTAAATGTGCTATAGCCTCGAATGGCTACTCTGGAATATAATAGACAGTGGGCATTCAGTTTCATATGATTTTATAAATCTCAATAAGGGCAACACTTCTAAAATAAAAAGTCTTCTGCACCCCTTCCAAGTTATTTATATCCTTCATCTTGCTGGACAAGCAAAACAACGCTCATATTCCAAGTAGGTTTCGCCAACATGCAGCTATATCATAAACGTTCCAATTTGTGTACTCAGTAGCCCGGAAAATGAAGGCAAGCATGATAAATGCTTTCTTCATCACTTTGTCTTGGAGTCACCACTTTCAGGGAACGATGCACCTCAGTCACTCACCTCCACCACACTCTCCAGACTACCATTTACTGTGAAAGTTTGACTTACCAAAGTGCAACACCTCACACATCAAAGTAAAATCCTTTCAGGCTCTTTGTTTTTCATATGTGAAAATTATTTGTGAAACCCTAGATGGTTGAAATTAAAAAAAAAACATACATGGCTGTCTCTAGTAGGGCAGAAGTAAATTGATCTGGATTGTATGATGAGATACAGTGATGCGGATTCTTGTGGTTATTTCACATTAAGTTTGTTCATCAATAGAATTAGACAATGTGAAATTAGCATTAATATTTAACGTTTGGAAATTAGCTGGATTAAATTTCATGCCATTTAGATGCGCAAATGTCTGTGATAATTTTTTTTCAGGATTTTTAGAATAATTGTGAAAAAGTTCATTTGGCCCATCTTCCTCCCAATAAAATATATCTAACCTATTAATGCACCTAACTGCTCCTTGATTGATTCCAAGGTATTTATATTCACTGTTCTAACCAAATATTGTTCCTGGCATGAATAATTGTGTTAAGAAATGCTTCCTAACCACAATTCTGAATTTGAGCTTTTTTTTTCGGTGTAAGCAGGCTTTGTAGTTGTGATCTATCCTGATGTAGCACTGAAGATTTACTTTATGCTAATATACTTCCTGAAGATTCACTCATTCATCCACTTTCAATGTGACAACTTTCCTCATAACTCTGACATGAAAGGTCGTGAGATTGACTAAAGTGTCAGAGAACCAAATTATGAATCAAGTTTAAAGGCAAGGGCTACAAGTTTTGTTTTTGTTTTTGGAGCCAACTGTAAGCACCAACTTTAAAAAATCATCTACATATTTTCAAATGAAAATATGTACTTTATTTTAATTAAAAATACTGGTTCAATGAAAATAAAAATCTAATGGACTGGAGAGGCACACAGTGAAATTGGATTAATTTTGCAAAAGTAAGTTAATCACAAAAAGTAATATTTTAAATGCTTTCTTAGTCTGCTTTATAAACGTAATCAGATACTAAGCAATCTAAAATGACAGAAGATAAATAGATTGAGTAGTTATCTGTACCTTCTTAAAATAAAACATATAAAGCATTTTAAAAATGCCTATAAAATGTCCTTGAATCCAGAGGGACAAGCTTAATTTTATGCGCTGGCTTTAAAGCCTACATATGGGTATAATTAGCAGAAACTTGCCATGGTGATTTGGAGATTGTGGCCAAATTGCTCAGCGAGATCACCATGAGCACAAGACTTTTCAAATAGGATGCTCTTGGGAACTCAATTTGAGCTTGATGACCCTTGGCTTTGAAATTCCACCTACCTTTACATTGATTTGGGGCAAATTGGGTCAAAATAAAACAAGCTGGAAACCCACCATTAACTCTAGGACAGGCTCTTCAATTCTCAAAAGGAAAATCTAGGATCTGACAGAAACACAGAGCGGGCAAGCAACAATGAATGTTAATCATCAGTTGATGGCAGTGGTTCTCAACATTTTTTTAAACCCCACTCACATACCACCTTAAGGTATCCCTTACTAACTACAGAGTACCTATGGGATTGGATGCCATCAGTGCTCTGTGGTTAGTGAGGGATTACTTAAGGTGGTAAGTGAATGGTAAAAAGGTTGAGAACCACTGCTCTATGGATTAATTAAAAACAGAATACCTTCTGATATCATCATTCAGTTCACTTCGTAAATAATTTGCAATGTATTCCAATGCAGAGATTGGAAATTATGCAGCTACTGATGTCAAGTTCAAGAAGCTTATCAATGTCATCTTCATTTGAAAGGTGCAATTACCAAAAGGTTTATTTCAATAATCAGTGCCCAGTAGAATTGACAGCACATTGCTACCACTATTAATGAATAACAGATTTTAATAATTAAGCAATATAAAATGTCCAGTTTTTGCATTTAATTAATTGCAATTTGACCTGATCACCAAAATCAGCTTCCCTTTCCCTTCCTCTATTGCAAGACAATATAACATTTGCTTAAGAAAATATTGCACAGCCACAGAGCAATCCTCTGGTCTGATTCCTTGATAACCAGACTGGGTGCATAGCCCAATTTTCAAATCGGGTTTAGTTTCATAAACAAGCACCCATTCTCGCCCTCCCACTCTGTCTTTTCATTCAAAACTCTGAAATTAATTTACTTCATCATTTCTGAGATCCTTTCCCTCTAATTGATTATATTATTTTTCCCTTGTTTACCATTATTATTTTTTTGGTTCTAAGTTGATTACAGCTGAAACATATATAACCCTTTTCCACTGTCTTCAGAAGCTTTTTTTTTGTGTTACTGAGGAAATACAAACAGGCATTCATTTAAACTTTATGCCAACAGACTTTGTGCCAAAAATTTGCTGGCAACACTAAGATTAGGAGTAAGAAAGATTTAGCATTGCACACTTGTCTTTTTCTCTATAAACTGATCAAAAGACTCCAACACCAACACTGTTTATGAATATTAGTAAATTAAAGCACATCTTAAAATGATCTTAAAAACATGTCAGTAAAATGTCTTGCATCCAAACACAGAAGCATAGTTTTACCTTCACAAACTGGAGATCAGTTAATGGCCTTACAGAGTAATCTGGTAGATAGCTGTGGCTAGTCAGGTTTAGTTGGTGGGTACTGCCGCCAAATTCAATTCGCTCTGATGATGGATTTAGGGATTCTGACCGTTGTATTCTGTAGTCACTGCGGTCTGGTGATCTAATGACTGAAATAAGAACAAATAAAACACTTCAGTTGCCACCTTGAAATGGGTATGATTTAACACAAAATGTTAAAATGGATTAGTAAGCTACTGGTACAACAAAATACTAGAATTATATTGACAAAAGCTAACTATTAAGTGGTCAGCTGATGATCCAAATTGCTTCTATGATCATGCATTGAAAATGGTTTTGGCCAGTGTTATCATTATTTAACAATAAAAAAAATTCTGCAAGGGCTCCTCAATCGTCATCGAGACAGCTTCTAAATTTCTCTTTGTTTCAACTTATCAGTAGCTGAAATCTGATTAGGAAATTTTGTTCGCACTGGTGAGTAATGGTTAACAGCTCCATCTATTGGTCAGAAACAGATAAAAATATCTGGTCATGGGAAACAGAAAGAGGCCTATTTTTCTGTGATCCTCTTGGGGGATGTTTATTCCTTGGGTTCAAAATCCCCATGTCTAGAAATTCAACACTAATTTTTCCCAGAGTTATGCAACTGAAAGTAATTTTCTCTCCAGCTTGAAGGGCAACAGTGACTATTTCCATGTTTACATACCTCTGAAAATTCGACAAGACATTTTGTGGCGTCATCAGGACTTCTTAATGATGGGTTGCAGCCCAATATGTTCTCTCTCTCATATGCCTCTTGACCAGACTTCCTCCAGTAGACTGTGTGTTGCTCCAGATACCAGCATCTGCAGTCTCTTTTGTGTCTCCATTTTGTGGAGTCAGACACTTTGCCACTCCTTTGGAACATTACAGAAGAACTTGCACCATAATTCCAGTTTTGGCCAAAAACGTTGACTATCTATGGATGCTGCCTGAGTCCTATGTTCTTCCAGCATTTTATTTGTTACTGTAGCTTTTCAGCATCTGCAGTCTCTCTTACTTTTAAACTAGGATGTCTGCCAAGTAAATAAATTACTTAATGTCATCCTTGGGCATCTGAATCCCTCCCACCAGCACTGAGATTACACCTCAAATCATCCCACCCCGATCTGCAAATTGCCCTTCAAATCTGCAGCTATCTTGCCCAGCCAACTGATGAAGTGCCAGTCCCAGTCTCTACACCCTCAAAAAGTGCTGCTGTTCCTGATCACCATCACTCTGCCAAATGAGTTGATGGACTCCATTCCTTCCCTCCCATATACCAGTTGGCCTCAAAGCTACCAAAATAATCCAATGCTGACTTGCAAATGTCATCTGTTTTACCATCACCCCCACCAACTTTACTCCCATTGCCAAGTGCCAGTCTCCCAATCCTGATTCCACACAACACTGAACTACACAATATATTAAAAGCTGACTATTGTGAACACTGCAGGCATGTCATCTTGAGTACATATGTACAAGAGACTTGATTACAAGGGAAAGATCAATCCAGTGATTGCAAATAGTATAAACATTGTGCAGTATGTTGCTAAATGGAGGCACATATTAGAGAAACGATAATTTGCTTTGAGTCAGATTTTTGAATAGGGTACGAAGTATTAACTTACCATTGTTAAGGATACTAACTGACTAACATTATTTTCAAATTCTTTTATTTTCTGCTTGACCAAACAATACCGCACGAAACCCATACAGCCCAATTTCACCCAATTAACCTACCAACCCTGTACATTTTGAAGGGTGGGAAGAAACTGGAGCACCCAGAAGAAACCCATATACAGACAACACCATATTCGGACCTGCATCTCTGGCGCTGCATTTGCATTGCACTAATTGCTACACTGTGCCATCCCTTGCATTACACTGCCACAGTACTTAACTTACTGAAAATACACATTACAGTCATAAATAGCACTGATTAAATAAAAGCCTTTTATTTAGTAGGGTGTTCCCACCCTACTTGGTTTTCACCCTTGATATAACCTTTCTACGATAATCCTGGTAAAGGGACCAGACTTGAAATGTTGACTAATCATATTTCTCATTCTCCTTACACTTTCATACACCTGCATTTGGCTATTGGAAACTGTTTGTCTCTAAAATGTGTTTTTATCATTGTAATTAATTGTTATTAGTTTTATTTTGAAACACTATTGTGTTGTGGAAAATAAAGAGTATTTCACTTTCAAGTGAAGATTTCAAAGACTGCAAATCAACAAAAAAAAACATCATTATGATTATCAAACAGAATAAAAACATTCAACTCAATATGAACACAATCAAAAGGTGCAGTTGCCTGCAACAAAATGGGAAAAGAAAAAAAAGAGAAAAACAAAAATAAAAAGGATAATGAGAAATCAACATAGTCATTAATCAAAAGAAACACTAAAGTCTGCAGACTCTGTGATTGTAGTTAAAACACAAATATGCTGGTGGATCATTGCAGGTCTCACAGCATCTGTAGGAGGTCAAATTTATATCACCAACATTTGGGGCCTGAGCCCTTCAAGGTATTATAACTTGAAGATGGTCTCAGGCCCCAAATGCTGGTTATATATCTTTACCTCCCCCCCCCTCCCACCACCAAAAAAAAAAATGCTGCATGAGCTGCTGAGTTCCTCCAGCATTTTTGGGTTTTATTGTAGTCATTAATAATCAAGTTATCTTCCATTCTGGCAACTTCTCTACATCAAAAGTCAAAGCATCAATAGATTAAAAAGATCTGATGGTCTTCAAAATGCTTAACAAAGTTTAATGAAAAACTTTGGTATTCATCATGATGCAATTCAACATGATGCTAAATTTTCTGGAGGAAAATCACAGCTACTTCAGCTTCTTTGTTGTGCCATCATCTTGTTCAGTTAGAATGGGCTTTTGTTGATTAGTTAATATTTGTAGAAATTAAATGGAATCAGTAGTGATTCTAAAATATGCAACAAAGAAGGAATGATTTGAATTTACATATACTCTTACACTTGTATTCAAAATGAACATTTAGATTGCTATTTGGGAATTAATCATTTTGAGATACTATTCACTGATGTGGTCTTTCATAACTGGCAACTGTCAAATTGGGAAGTGTTTTTAATTATAAATCACATTATTCTTGAACGCTCTACCATGTACAAATCAGATAAGGCACCATGTGATGACACTTTACGAAGTTAAGCTTAATGGAAGTTTGGAATGCCTTAACAATATGGTTGGCCTTTTTACAGCAGTCTGACAACATGGTACAATCGTCAATATTTTTTTTCATTGAAATACAAGGATGGAACTGTCACAAGTTAAAAATAAAAGACTGATTTTAAAAAGAACAATCTTTTTTCTTAAAATGTCACCTGTGATTGTACAAGATGCACTTTGAAATTACTGTGCAAACTTGCTTTGTGGATGCTCTTCGAAGTCAAGGATGACTTGCTTTCATTAGGGGCTCTGAGGTGTCTCATAAAATGTGGTGCTGATTTGTGCATCTGCTCAGGCATGTGGATGATTGAAGCTGTCTGAACTCAATTGTACCCTCTATGCTTATGTTGCTTTGTTTATCCTGCTAATGAATTGGAAGATTTGGCAAAGATAGCAACTCCAGTGTTGGAGTTACCTGCTGTAGGTAGCCGTGCTTTGAAGCATACACGAGGCAGTTGACCGATGCCAGGCTTGACATCTTGATCTTTGATTGCCTTTTATTTTATCTCTCAAGGTGGATAAAAGTTGAGGATGATGTTCTGGAAACTGAAAAATTCATCAATATTTGCCTGAAGACAGGAAAGTGACCCATGTTTTCATTAGAGGTTGGTATTGTGCAGTAGCAGAAGGTTTCATGTAAAGTTATTCCTCTAGCATGCTTTTTTAGCAAAGGAGTGAACAATATGCTGGACATTAGCCTCCCAGTTTCATGCAGTGTCCGACACCAGAGTGCTCTTAGTTCTCGAGCAGGGACAAAGAAGGCTGAACACTTTCCCACAGAAAACTATGGATTAGCTTCATTTCAACAGGAGTCTTGTCAGAGACGAGGTGCAATGTAGCACGAAGGGAGAAGGTGAAGAGAGTTGAAGTGATGACACTGACATGCTTGACCCAGTCTGCAGTGGTGCAGTTAATTAGAACCATGCCATGAAAGTCATTCTTTAGCAAATGTAAAGTGGAGGTGAATTTCTAAAAGCAGTTATATTTTAGATTCTTTTTAACCTCCTTTCTTTGACAGACTTAAGGATTTTTAAGTGCCTTCGATTGTAAACACGTGAACGAAAGTTTGCCAAGTGATCCTTGCGAAAACTGAGTGCCCTAAAAAACGAATTGCACATTATGCATCCCATGTGCCATCAGCTTATCTGATCAACGCAGAGTTAAATAATATTTAGACATTATGGAATATTGTTCTGTCGTGATGAGAGGTTATGTTTCCAATTTTCTCCTGAAGATGTTATCTGCTTTCCACATTCTGGTACATTGCCCAAGTTGTCATTATTCATGTGTACGGCTTGAAAATGAGCTTCAGCAGGCTACTCGGCTTTGGTAGACAACACAGCTGAAATCATTCCAGTCCCTTTATGATAAATAGCAGAAAACCTTGATGAATTTTCTTTCTTATCCCAGGCAACTGATGGTTATGACCACAACTCAAGACCTATCCGGGATAAGATCAGCCATGATCTGGGAATATGATTTAAGAGCTCCCTTCACTCAATGGTACAGATATTTTCAGAACTTTTCAATTAGTTTTAGAGACATGTTGCTTAATTATGAAGTGGACCAACTGATTTATGACAAAAACAGTAAATGATGTAAATTCTCATCAAGTCAAGTGGTATGAGTGGAGAAAGGGGTTAAAAGACCAACTCGGTGACCTCCATCTGAACTGGGAAAAACTGGAGATTTTGACAAATGTTTTGCAGTGTAGAGAAAGGGAAGAGGGCAGAGAGAGTGAAGGGGAAAATCTGAGACAGGCAAAGAATGGCACAAACAGTGGTGGCATTAGATGGGAGGGTGATGCAAGCTCAAGAGTGACGAAGCTCATGACTCAGGAATTGCAAATAGGAAGAGATGAATGAAATCTGAAATGATGAAAAACAAAAAAAAGTCAGAATGCTAGAAATATGAGACACAAAGCAAAGCTAGAATGGCTGATAATGTGAATTCAATATGGTGTAGAAGACTATAGTGTGCCTAGCAGCAGTGAAGAAACTGTCCTTGAATCTGTATGTTTGTGTTTTCATGCACATGCATCTTCTGCCCAACAGATGGGGATAGGGGGGGTTAGGGGGAAAAGATGTATGATTGAGGAGGGGTGGACCTTTGAACATGTTTTCCTGAGATAGCAAAAGGTATAGTTGATAGTGATTGGTTTGTGCGTGAAGGCATTCACAACTCTTTGCAGTTTCTTGCAGTCTTGGGCAGAGCAGTTCCTCTACCAAGTTGTAATACATTTAGACAAGATGCATTCTTATGGTGCCTCTCTAAATTTGGTAGGAGACAGAGGATATGGAGAATTTCCTCAAACTGCTGAAATATAGAGAATGTGGTGTGCTTTCTTGGTTGTATCAATGTGGTTCAACCAGGACAGGTTATTGGTGACATTTGCTCCTCAGAACTTGAATCTCTCCATTATCTCTACCAAGCACAGTTGAATATACAAGGGTGTTTGCTCCCTTCCATTCTCTGAAGTCAATGACAAGCTCCTTCATTTTGCTGTCATTGAGGGAGAGATCCAACCGATGATGGTGGCATCTTCTTCAAACATATTTGGAACTGAAGCAGCATTTGGCCACATAGTCATGAGCATCATAAGGGCTGAGTATCCTGCCTTAGGGGAACACCAGTGTTAAGAATGATGATGGAGGAGGTGGTGTCCTGAACTTCCATCACATTTGCACTAATCAGCTGCAAACCCATTGAGAATATAGTAGAATTATAAAAATGACAATATTTATGATCTATCTTTTATATTTATTATAATTTTCCATATGGTAATTTAATGTATACTATTGGATATTTTCAATGCCATTTCCAAAGTAATGAGGTTATACATTTTATTTCCTGTTTTTACCTCATTGTGGAAATACTTCAATGTAATTGGCCACTTAACCTACTTGTTAACATCACTGTTGCTGGAGGCCACAGACTCACTCCAGATCATAATAGATTATTATCATGGAAACAGGAAATTTAACACGAGAACCTGGTAAACATTTTGTGGGCAGTTCACTATACAAAAGTGGAAAGGAGTATTGCGTTGTCATTCATCTCAAATAATGACCCTCTAGGTTCATTATAATTTAAATTTAGACATGCATCACGGTAACAGGCCATTTCGGCCTATGAGGCCCTGCCGCCCAATTTACACCCCTGGTATGTTTTGAAGGGTGGGAGGAAACCAGAGCCCTCAGGGAAAACCAACAGACACAGGGAGAACATACAAACTTCTTACAGACAACACAGGATTTGAACCCAAGTCCCAATCGCTTGCGCTGCAAAGCTGTGGTGCTAACTACTATGCCAACCGTGGCACAGGATAAGAATTTGTTTAAAAAAAAATTTAAAATGTTAAGTTTCCTTTAATGCTATAGTTCATATTTTTAAGTTTGCCTTTTCTCTAAAGAAATTCAGTCTTTACCAAGAACAAGGCAAGGCATCTTTGTTGATGTTTACTTTAGGAGACAGTATAGGACTTGAAATAGCAATTGCATTAAATGCAGTATTACAAAAATATAAGATTATCAAATGGTAATACAAGAAGTGGTTACAGAATAAAATTAATTATTTTTATTTTAAAGCATATAAAGAATCTTAAATTAGGAATTAAATTGCAGTACAGCAGAGTGAACTCTCATACAAGTTGCATCAATAAAGGGTCAAAAGGTAACCAAATTTAATGGAAAAAATGAAGTTGAATAGCTACTTTTGCAACACAAAGTAGACAAGCAAATGCTGTATTTGGGGGGCTGGGGGGTGGAGAGAATGATAGGTGGATCGATCTCAGCAGGTCAAGTAGCATCAGATATGGCTCAGCCCACTGAATTCTCCCAGAAATGTATTTTTTGCAATAAACACTAGGGCAAGTAATCCAAATCAAATCCTTTTTTGCATATTCTTGTTCAATGCTTTGTTAGAAACAAATTCATCTTCATAAATGCCACCACTATGAAGTTCCAATCAATTTTATATGTAAAATAATTATAATCTGGATGCCCTTTCCTAGCTGTTGGTGATTCCCAATTGAGAGATAGAATGACTGCCAGGAGTGCAGTGCTGCCCTAGCTCACCGCCCGGCACCTCATTGGGCTACTACGGCTCCTATTCTGGACATACAAGATACCTACCTGTTTCTTCCACAACCTGTTGTCCTCGTTCCTCATCCTACTGTTCACTCTCAATTATACAATGCTAGATACAACATGGCGGCTACCAAGGCCAGGTCTCGCGAGACCTCCTTGTTTCTGTTTTTGGCGAGCTCCAGCACCTAAAAAAATTATCACTGCCAATCCCAACCAATCTCAATCCCTGTTGCGATATGGTGTACAGCACATTACTTTGTGGTTGGTAAGTGTGCCAACCTGATGGATTCTGAGCACCTTCAATCAGCTGTTCATACAGTTAATAGGTGCAGGAGCTAGTTAGAAAAGTACAGTCCCATTGTCATAACTACCAACCCAGTGAGCAGAAAATATTATTCCAAAGAATATTAATAAATAATAAAACCAAATTTCAAAATATAGGGCTTAAAGAAACAAATGAGCCCATTCTTAAAATGAAGTTCAATGAGGCAAATCTTAATGAACTAAGATTGCTGTGAAGGCTCAGTTGAAGCTGGATATACTGCTAATTCTTAAAAGTATTTTAATGCACTTATGTTAAAGATTGCAAGTTTATTAAGGATTGTAAGTTAAAGAGAGCACTTTACCTGAGGAAACTGCAGTTGTAAGTGCAGGCACTCCATAATAGGTGAAAGCTCCATTTTCAAATTTTAAGGCTTCTTTGCTTATTTCAACTTCTACCTTTCCCTATGTTAAACAATATTGCAAAAAGTCATGTATATATGTGAAACGTCGAACACTACAGTAAGCAGTACAGTGTTAGTTTTAACGAATTTAAGAAGCTCAATTTCTTATATATCATCCGGAGAGGGAGAGCAATTTTAAGTTCTTGAGAGTCACTATCTCAGAGGATCTTTCCTGGACCCAACACACTAATGGCATCATGAAGAAAGCATGTCAGCTCCTCTACATCCTGAGGAGGTTGTAGAGGATTGGCATGACATCAGAAGCCCTGGCAAATTTCTACAGATGTGTAGTGGAAAGTGTGCTGACCAGTTGCATCATGGTCTGGTATGGGGACACCGATACCACTAAGTGGAAAGCCCTGCATAAAGTAGTGAACACTGCCCAGGACATAACAGGCAACCCCGGTTCAAAAACGTTCTTTGGCTCCTGGAATCATTGCCGCAATATTGTTAATTTTTGCCAATCACAGGAAAAAAAACAGTAAACTCCTATAGGAAATAAAATGCTAAATTGATGGAAATAACCTCTATTAGTTCATATCCTGTTCAACAGGCTCAGACTATTTTGTCTCAAACTTTAATTTCTATCTAGCTTTCTTAATACCTTTCAGTATTATATATAAAACATACTGCTCTGCGACAGTGCTCAAGAGTTCAAAATTATATTAAAATGAGGGATTCAAGCAAGAACATACCTGAAGGATAAGTATAAAGTAGTCAACAGGTTTATTCCGCTGGTAGAGGTACTGGTCAGGTAACTTGCTTCTCTTATCATACTTTAACTCGCAGATGACATTAGGATGTTTGATAAGTTTGAGCAGAACCTTTTCTGATACATGCATACTTTTAAAAGGTTCCACCTCTATCCAAAACAAGAAGAAAGCATTAGCAATTTGAAGCTTCACTTTGGCATTATAATAATAGAATCATGCTTCCTGCTTCAAAGGGGAAAAAAAAGGTGCTTGTATTTATCCAACTTTTTATTGAATTTGTTTTTTTTTTAAACTTTAATTAGAAATAATTTAAATCATCTGTCATTTCACAGACTCCCAGTCATACTGAGCACATTCACACAAATCTGTGGGAACCCACTGTGAACCTGAATTCTAGGCTCCCCTGCAGAAGGAAATATTGTCACAGCATCAATTCTATCAAGCTACCTCAGAATGTCAAATGTTCCAATGAGATGACCTTTAATCTCCAGGAATGCATAACTACATTGCTTTTTTTTTCCTTAAACAACCATTCCTTCAACACACGAATCTACTTAGCGAATCTTCACTGTCTCTAATGCAATTACATATTATTTAAATAAGTAACTAAAAATATCCATTTGAGCTCAGCATAAATGCAGCAAGATTTTGTATTACAGTCCCTTCCAAAAGGGGCAATATTTCTTTTGTCTTCATTGTTCCTGCATGCAAATTTTGTGTTCCTTGTAAAAATTTCTTGTTTAACTTATTACCTGGTACGGTAAGAAAGGACACTGAATACTAACATTTAATAGCCTCAAACAATTTAAATTATACTTAATTTTCTATGTTTCCTACAATTTATCATTACTCACTATCTGCCATTTTTTTAAAACCACTCAATTACTCGTTCATTTTCCTTTCCAGACACCCAAGGGAACCTACTATCTATAACTTGCTAATTTGAAAGTAACAAATTAACCTCAACTCTTCCTGTTAAGTGATCCTCCACCTATTGTCAAGAGTTATTCTCAGTTGTTTTTCTCTTGACAGAAAGCTAAGTAGAATAAGGTCACTTTAGCAAGAGGGACATTTAATGTTTAAAATGTAATATTCTCACATAAATCCAATTCACTTTTTATACAAGTTTTTGTTTGAAGAATTTTAATGAATTACCCTTACCCATGGCAGCAATGGCCAATTCCATTCATTTAAGGTGAGTAAAGAATGTTTAGGGGCGATGTCAGAGGTAATTTTTAGAAAAAATAGAGTGGTGGGTGCCTGGAATGCATTCCCAGGGGTGGTGATAGAGGCTGATATAATAGAAACATGTTAAAAAAAAATTGAGGGTTATGAGCTGTGAAGGAGGGAAAAGTTAGATTAACTGTGGAGTAGGTTTATATAGGTTGGTACAACACAGTGGGCCAAAGGGCCCGCATTGTGCTACGCTGTTCTGTTCTAGGTACTGAAATTAGAAAAGATTCACGTGTAACATTTTGAATTGGATGTCAATAGGCATGCCAGAATTTTCCTTAATATAACGCACAATTCAGAAATTCTTCCTTGGAAGGTGATAATTAACTGTTTGGATTTTATATATTTTCTAAGTTCATATTGGATTGGTTCTTATTTTAAGTATCAGCTTCAGACGAATCTGAGGTGAGAATACTGTTCTTATATAAACTGAAAATAATGGAGATATTCCAAGTCAGACAGCGACTGCAAAGGCAGAAAAAGAGTTGATGTTATTGATGGATGACTTTGTCAGTTTTGTTTCTTTCACCCTAGATGCTGCTTGACTTGCTGAGTATCTTGGTGAAACATGAAAGTGAAAACACAAAAAGGCAGAATGAACTCAGCAGGTCTCACAGCATTGATAGGAGGCAAAGATAAAGCATTTCAATTCAGATGCCTATCTGTTTTTTTACCTGTACCTTGAAGAGGGGCTCAGGCCTGAAACATTGGTTATATATCTTTACCTCCTATGGATGTTGCGAGACCTGCTGAGTTCCTCCTGCATTTCTGTGTTGTCATTGCTGAGTAATGTCAACAGTTTAAGATATCCAGTATTCGCAGTATTTTGTTTTGGGAGACATTTATAACAATACCTTCTGCATAATAGTCAACTCCAATATGACAACAAAAAATTTCCGAGCATTTGCAATTGCAGCAGCAGGAAACGTCATTTCCAGAAATCATCTGTACCTGTTGCTAAAAATCGATGAGTTGCAAGTAAAAGCTGAGGGGAAATCCTGGTCCTTGTGTTTGTGTCAGAGACTTTGAACAGTGAAAAGTCATGTGGCTTTTGTTCTCTGTAAGCTATTTTCTTTGTCCTATTGTCAGCTGCAATTGGAAAGCAAAGACTTTTTATTAACAATTCATCACAAATCAAATTTAAGCTTGAGTATCCCTTCGTCACTTTTTGCTTTTAGATAGGCTTGATATTCCTCAATTAACTGCATGTTTTTCTAATAGTTCTTAAGGAAAAACAGGTTATTCTTAAGCATGGAATTATGCTGCCATGTGCTGAATTATCTAGATGCAAATCTGGCATGAATTCCCCAATCACAATGACATTCAAGTTAAGATTCGATCATAGGAGAATAATAATATACCTGTACAACGAACATTACCACTGGCACTGAAAGCTACAATCAGAGTAATGATTTTAGTATGTGGAAATCTACTAGTGTGTTGAGGTGAATGGTGAAAAATTGCAGCCTACTGTCGTGTAGAGAGACTTGGGAGTGCTTGTAAGTGAATCGCGAAATCAAGATTTCAGATATAGCAGGTAATCAAGGATGCAAATGGAACGTAGGCCTTCACGGGTTCATTTAAGAGCAAGAAGGTTCTACTGCAATGGTACAGGGTACTTGTGAGGCTGCACCTGGAGTAATGTGAATTTGGTTCTTCTGACTTGAGAAAGTACATACTAGCTTGGAGGCAGTGCAAAAATAGTTCACAAGGTTGAGGGAGTTTGTTTATGAGAGTTTGAAAGGGACAGATAAGAGAAGCAGGAAGGTTGTTTCCACCACAAGTGAGACTAGAATCAGAAAGTGTAGTCTCGACATTCAGATGAATACATTTAAGAAAGAGATGAGGAAAATCTGCTTCTCCCAGGCAGTAATGAATCTGGGGAATGCTTTGCCCAAGAAAACAATAAAAACTGCCTCATTAAATATATTCAAGAGACAAGATAGATTTTTGAAGAGTAGGGAAATTAAGGATCATGGGGAACAGGTTGATAAATGGAGCTGAGTCCATGGCCAGATCAGCCACAATCTTATTGAATAGCGGAGCAGGCTCAGGGGGCCAGATGGCCTACTCCTACTTTGGTTTCTTGTGCTCTTATGTGAGCTATTTTTCAGTAGAGATGAACTGAAAGACTCATGAGCTCCCTTAGCCATCAGTATGCCATTACCAAGTCAAATTATTTCCTCCATATTAGTTCCAGATTACTGTAGCACTTTTCTAACCCTTTGGCTTTTTTCCACTAAGTTGTTAAATAGTAATACTGTTCCATTTTGGTCATTTTTTTGTTATTTTTTTTAAAAACATGGAATAAATGTGATTTTTACCAGATAGGGTGATATTTACCCTATTTACACAGTTAAAGTGAAATATCACATGAAACCACATTTTGAAGAGCTGTTTGTTATTGATTTTGTGTGGAATCAGAACAGGTTTCTAACCACCAAATCCTTTGCAGATTCAGGATGTTGCACATTGTAAATGATCACATATAGAAAGAAAAACATCAAGCAAAGGAGCAAGAGACAAAAAGATGTCCTCTGACCTTGAAACTGGGCACCATCTCCAAACTAAACAAAAATGTCCAGCCTAAATGGCATAAAAGTAGTAAAATGAGGTCGAGTAGTATCTGGAAACAAGTGGGACAATCTGAGCAGAATACATGGATGTTTCACATCAAGTGCCTTTCAAGGTCACATGATGAAGTTTAAATATCCTTAGCACAGTAGCATATGTTACAGGAGAATATAGGCAAATTGATCATTCCTGAAATTTTGTCAGGGAGAGTTTAGTGCTAAGCAAAGAATTTCAAATCGACTTGAAAGGAAGTTGACAGTAGACACTCATTTAGTTCAATGTTTCAAATCAATGCAATATCTTCCAATGCATTTTGATACATTTTGGAAGTGAAGTATAGTTGTTCTTTCAACCAATCTATTGGTCACAAAAAACAAAATGAAATTGCTTTGCTGATTCCAATAACACCACTAATGCGATGCTGAAGATTAAATAACAGATTTCGATCTGTAAATATATCTGAATGTTCCATCATCAATAACAATCTGATATGCACTCTAATAAAATATTGAAGTGACCTAATGTTGAAATATGTAAATGGTCACAATTGGCTAAGGGACAGTTTAAGAAAACGTTGTTGCTCGTGGAATCACTGCAAGTAGTACTGTAATTGGCTTCCTCTTCATAGATGTGTTGGATCTAATAAGAATTCAGTAGCTCCTATATGATCCACATACCTCCAATGTGAGAAGACATTGTCTCCTCCAAATCTTTTTCTTCTGCAGTCAACAGCCTTGATTAAAGGAAGCTCTGAAGATGATGAGCTGGACCACAGCATTGCAGTGGAACCTGAAGAAAATACGGTTGTGGAAGATGATGATGGAGATAGTGTATGAAGATTCTGAATCAATATACTCAAAAACATCCATTAGAGAAGTGTCACGTGTTCAGTATTACATGGCCAATATACATCCAAGTAAGACATAAGCAATAGCAAGGAATGGAAAGTAGTAGAGAGCCAAGAGCTTCAGGAATCTTGAAAAAAAAATAGCCAGAATCACTCGCATACTTGGAAGCACACACGGGAATTCAGAAGATGAAATTCAAAGATAAGCGTAGATCAATTAAGCAATAGAGTGGACGGATTCTCATTAAATGCTGCTGTCATTTAGGACATTCAATCTGCATTTGTTGTTTCACATGTCAGAACAAGTTTGCAATTTCAAACATCTATGCAGGTTGCCTGGGTCTCTTATCCTTGCTACTCAATGGGAAGCCTTCACATTCAGCTAAGTAAACAAGTAAAATCAAATTTCAACAGTATTAGCAGATCTGAAGAAAGATACAATTAATGACTGCCATCAGTGAAAGTAAATATATCCCTTGGAAGTCTGAGCATATTCTACCCAGATTTTTTAGCCCAAGTTTAAAAAAATATTCTGGATCATTCTTAAACTTCTTACTCTACCCTCTTCCTCCACTTTGTCTCCAAATCTTGTCAAATGAGTGACCACTTGCTCGGTAGATTTACACTGCACTCTTGTACATTTTTTATGGATCCCATGCAGGGCTCAATGTGATTTTATGAGCATACACTTACTTAGAAATTGGTGTTGAAATAACTCAAGGTTGATAAACATATCTGTTTTCACTTCTAATTGCTGTTGATAAAAGTGCCAGAAAACCAAATATGATAAGTGTACAGCCAAATGTCCCATAATGTGGCTTTTAAAATTAGTTTTGCTTGATAATACATTTGAAGGGTCAAAACATTCCACTCTTCATACTTCATTAATTCCTGTAAATGTGCTGAACGTTCAATGCTTGGGAAATTAAGTGACGCACTACAAAAATCTTATGGCAAGGAAGCATCTACTTGCTGTTAACTATGCAGCAATTCAGATTCTGTATGCCAGTTCAGTTTAACGTGCAGTTCAGTTTGCAGTACAACTGCCTAATTAGGTGTATTTATGCTGTTCAAACCCCCAAATACAAGTTTCATATCTTTGTTGTGAGTATTTTGTTTATTGTAATTATAATTAGTTAAGTCTTCAATGTTAGGGGGGGGGGGGGAGGGATAAAAAGAAAAACTTAAATGATGTGAAAAATGTAGAGGACGTAGAGCTGCAATGTCAACATTATTTCAAAGTTGGGTTGTGGCTCATTGGTAGAACAGTGAAATGCTCTAGTCAATTGTTGAATTCATAAAAGAATAGCTGAAAAGAAATCTGCATTTTAGCAGCTCCACAGAAGAAAATGTTGCCTTTTCATTAATCATATTACTACTAGTAACTGAGTAAGAAGCTCCATCTCTCCAGAAGATATTAAGAGGAATTCATACATACTGTACATGTCTGTTTCATCCAGGATCTCAGATTTTATTAGCTCTTCAATTATATCTTCCAATGTAATGATACCCAGTACTTCATAGAAAGGATCACCTTCTCCCTCATTGTTGACTTTTTGTACAATTGCCAGATGAGATTTACCTGAGAAGAAGCAAACACAGAAAAGTGGCCACATAATAACAAGCCCCGAGAATCAACAACCAATATACATAATGTAAAAGATAGCTCAGACATTAGCATTTAAATTTAGACATACAGCATGGTAACAGGTCCTTTTGGCTCACGAGCTCACGTCACCCAATTGACCTACAACTCTGGTACATTTTGAAAGGTGGGAGGAAATTGGAATGCCTGGAGGAAACCCATGCAGACATGGGGAGAACATACAAACTCCTTCCGACAGCACCGGATTCAAATCCTGGTGTCTGGCACTGTAACAGCATTGCACTAACCGCCCTTTACTGCTGTTTCACCATAATGCTATTACCAAAATATGCATCATCTTTGTTTTGTAGCTCCTTTCAACTATGGTGGAGTTAAAAACTTGTTTCAATAAATATTTGCAATAACAGAAGCATTTCATCAGCCTAATGGAACATTCCCACCTCACTTCCTCTCCATTTTCTATCGAACTCCCAGAATTGTTAATTTTATTGAAGGTAAAACTGTCAGCAGTTTTATCATTAAAATCTGCAGTGTCTCCTTATGCTTTGCATGCAACTAAACATCGAAATCCAGAAGTTGTTCTCAATGTTACCTTGATTCCCCAATGCTTGCACTGTTAGAATCTTTGTAGACAGAATCACACAAGATCATTTATTTGATGCACAATTCAAATTTTATGCCATTTTCCCTAACATAAAACCACTGAAAAGGTTTGACTCCATTAAATGAGTTCCTTTAAGATAACATTTAAAAATTACATGATAATAAAATTTTGGTTATTGTAATTATAATTAGTTAAGTCTTCAATGTTGGGGGTGGGGGAGGGATAAAAATAAAAACTTAAATGGTGTGAAAAATGTAGAGGACGTAGAGCTGCAATGTCAACATTATTTCAAAGTTGGGTTGTGGCGCATTGGTAGAACAATGAAATGCTCTAGTCAATTGTTGAATTCATAAAAGAATAGCTGAAAAGAAATCTGCATTTTAGCAGCTCCACAGAAGAAAATGTTGCCTTTTCATTAATCATATTACTACTAGTAACTGAGTAAGAAGCTCCATCTCTCCAGAAGATATTAAGAGGAATTCATACATACTGTACATGTCTGTTTCATCCAGGATCTCAGATTTTATTAGTTCTTCAATTATATCTTCCAATGTAATGATACCCAGTACTTTATAGAAAGGATCACCTTCTCCCTCATTGTTGACTTTTTGTACAATTGCCAGATGATAGTTTAATATTAATATTTAATAGTTTTTAAAAATGCATTTTATCTTTGTTTCATGATTTTATCATCATCTTAATTTTGACCTGCGGAATATTTAGAGTGACTAAAATCAGTGCAATTTACCTCCTGGTCTGCTGTATTTGAGAACTGCTAAAACTGACTGTTTCTCAGCCTGCTTGAAAGCACTACTGTTGTTGAATTCTATAGCTGCCCAATAGAAGGCACCAAATTACAACTTATCTCTGAAAACAAAAATTCTTGCACTGATTTCACTTTAAGGTAATATTTTCTCACAAACAAAAAAGATGTAATTTTCCTGACCAGAAAAGTGCAATGTCTTTTGTGTTAACATTTTAAATGGAAAGTTCTGATGTAAATACTTATTTCTTAGAAGTTACCATTAAAATGTGACAATCCTATTTGTTCATAGAAACCTGCATCCAGGCCTTCCAATATTGATCAGAGCATAATGATGAAAGTAGTGCTCTCGAGACCCAAGTTTGACTCTGATCTCCAAGTTCATTTCATCCTTCCCCAACTGCTCTTTCCCAATAGCTTTCATTATATCACCCACCCGATCTTGAATGACCCATCCTTCCTCCAGCTGGCCCTTTGTCAGGCACCTGCCACATCAGCTGCCTCTGTCCATCATACTTCATTCCTCACAGGATCACCAATCCACAGTGTCCCCTGATTAACCCTATCTGTGTTAAACCAGCCATCTCCCTGCTGCACTATGAATGGTTCTGGCCGGTAACGTTGACAATTCTTTTTCTCCCAATGATATTGCTTATTTCACTGAGTTACTCCAGCAGCTGGAGCTATTCTATGTTCCATGTTACAAACACTTGTTGATTCAAGTACAACTTTATTGTCACATGTACCAAGATGCAGTGAGAGATTGTTTTGCAAGCAGACCAGTTAGACATCTCATTCAACAAGTGCATCATTACAGAGGGAGATTAATTAGTACAAATAAAAGACAGCATTATTTTAATATTTTGAGCTTCTCTCGGGAATATGATAGAGGAAACTATCCTTGAACTTGATGGTGCATGATCCCACCTTCATGATGGGATGGGGAGAGTGTGGCCAGGAAAGGATCCGTCTTTTAATATGTTGGCTGCTTTTCCATGTGGGAGTTAATGGAGAGGAAGAAATTTGTATGATAGCCTGTGCCATATTCACCACCTTCTGCGGTTTCTTGCGGTCCTGGAGCTCAGTCCCTGTAACATGCAGTGATGCACCCGAGCAGGATGCTTTCACTGGTGCACTTGGTAGAAGTTAAGGACTGTAGGTGTCATGCCAAATTTCCTCAGGCTTCAGAGGAAGTAGAGGTGCTGCTGTGGTTTCAGGACAAATGGTTCACACACTTCCTTATTTTACACTGAGGAACTTCAAGCTGTCTTTTATCCCCACTGCAGCATTGTTGATGCATGTTGGAAAGTGAGCTTTTTTGAAAGTCTACAACCAGCTTCTTGATCTTGCCGACATTTAAAGGTTCTTATTAGCATCAAGACACTGTCCTTCTATCGCCTTTCTGTGGCTATACTTTGTTATGAGTTGAGGAGATTTGGTAGGCCACCAAACACTCTCAAAGTATTCTACATATGTACCATGGAGAGCATTCTGGCAGGTTGCATCACTGTCTGGTATGGAGGTGCCAAATGCTCAGGTCAAGGAAAAACTCCAGAGGGTTGTTAACTTGGGCTGCGACATCATGGGCATTAGTCTTCACTCCATCATTGCCACTATCCTCAAAGACCCCCCCCTCCCCCCATCCAGGCTATTGCCCTCTTCACTCTGTTATCAATGAGAAAAGGTACAGGAAAATGAAGATGAGCACTCAGCAGCACAAGGACAGGTTCTTTCCCTCTGTTATTAGATTCCTGAATGAACAATGAACCACAGACTCTGTCTCACTTTGACTTTTTCTGGCATTTATGAAAAATTTATTTACTAAGGTGGCTTCTGTAAATGTTTGCCCTGTTGATGCTGCAGCAAAACAACAAATTTTGTTACATTTTCATGATAATAAATTCTGATTCCGTACTCTGGCTCATTGTTCTGCAAGATCTTGACTATGATGGTAGTGTCATTTGCAAATTTCTAGATGGAATTGGAGCAGAGTTTGGCCATACAGAAATGGTTGTAGAGGGAGTGTAGTAGGGGGCTAGGTCCACAGCCTTGTGGTGCCCCAGTGTTGAGATGATGAGAGAAAATGCTGTTGACAACCCTCATCAATTGAAGCTTGTGGATCAGAAAGTTATGGATCCAATTAAAGAGAGGGATGCTGAAATCAAGGTCACATAGTTTGGGGACGAGTTTATTTGGTATTATTGTGTTGATAGCAGAGTTATAGTTGATAAAGAGTGGTCTGATGAAGATGTCCTGTTGACAAGGTATTCCAGAGCTGAGTATACATAAGGACATTAGAAGGAGGAGCAGGAATAGGCCTGTCAAGTCTGCTTTGTCATTCAATGAGATCATGGCTGATCTGATGATAGGCTCACCTCCGCCTACCTGCCTTTTCTACATATCCCTTAATGACCCAACAATGTAAATGCATTTACTGAGGTAGCCTCCACTGCTTCAATGTGCCTCAAATTCCACAGATCTTGAGGATATATCCCCTAGGTCTAGTGTGCAGTATCCTTTGGCTTGGCTTCGCGGACGAAGATTTATGGAGGGATAATGTCTACGTCAGCTGCAGGCTCGTTTGTGGCTGACAAGTCCGATGCGGGACAGACAGACACGGTTGCAGCGGTTGCAAGGGAGAATTGGTTGGTTGGGGTTGGGTGTTGGGTTTTTCCTCCTTTGTCTTTTGTCAGTGAAGTGGGCTCTGCGGTCTTCTTCAAAAGAGGTTGCTGCCCGCCGAACTGTGAGGCACCAAGATGCACGGTTTGAGGCGATATCAGCCCACTGGCGGTGGTCAATGGGGCAGGCACCAAGAGATTTCTTTAGGCAGTCCTTGTACCTCTTCTTTGGTGCACTTCTGTCTCGGTGGCCAGTGGAGAGCTCGCCATATAACACGATCTTGGGAAGGCGATGATCCTCCATTCTGGAGATGTGACCTACCCAGCGCAGTTGGATCTTCAGCAGCGTGGATTTGATGCTGTCGGCCTCTGCCATCTCGAGTACTTCGATGTTGGTGATGAAGCCACTCCAATGAATGTTGAGGATGGAGCGGAGACAACGCTGGTGGAAGCGTTCTAGGAGCTGTAGGTGATGCCGCTAGAGGACCCATGATTCGGAGCCGAACAGGAATGTGGGTATGACAACGGCTCTGTATACGCTAATCTTTGTGAGGTTTTTCAGTTGGTTGTTTTTCCAGACTCTTTTGTGTAGTCTTCCAAAGGTGCTATTTGCCTTGGCGAGTCTGTTGTCTATCTCGTTGTCGATCCTTGCATCTGATGAAATGGTGCAGCCGAGATAGGTAAACTGGTTGACCGTTTTGAGTTTTGTGTGCCTGATGGAGATGTGGGGGGGCTGGTAATCATGGTGGGGAGCTGGCTGATGGAGGACCTCAGTTTTCTTCAGGCTGACTTCCAGGCCAAACATTTTGGCAGTTTCCGCAAAACAGGACGTCAAGCGCTGAAGAGCTGGCTCAGAATGGGCAACTAAAGCGGCATCGTCTGCGAAGAGTAGTTCACGGACGAGTTGCTCTTGTGTCTTGGTGTGAGCTTGCAGGCGCCTCAGATTGAAGAGACTGTCATCTGTGCGGTGCCGGATGTAAACAGCGTCTTCATTGTTGAGGTCTTTCATGGCTTGTTTCAGCATCATGCTGAAGAAGATTGAAAAGAGGGTTGGTGCGAGAACGCAGTCTTGCTTCACGCCATTGTTAATGGAGAAGGGTTCAGAGAGCTCATTGCTGTATCTGACCCAACCTTGTTGGTTTTCGTGCAGTTGGATAACCATGTTGAGGAACTTTGGGGGCATCTGAGGTGCTCTAGTATTTGCCAAAGCCCTTTCCTGCTCACGGTGTCGAAGGCTTTGGTGAGGTCAACCAAGGTGATGTAGAGTCCTTTGTTTTGTTCTCTGCACTTTTCTTAGAGCTGTCTGAGGGCAAAGACCATGTCAGTAGTTCCGCTGTTTGCGCGAAAGCCACACTGTGATTCTGGGAGAACATTTTCAGCGACACTAGGAATTATTCTATTTAGGAGAATCCTAGCGAAGATTTTGTCTGCAATGGAGAGCAGCGTGATTCCCCTGTAGTTTGAGCAGTCTGATTTCTCGCCTTTGTTTTTGTACAGGGTGATGATGATGGCATCACAAAGGTCCTGAGGAAGCTTTCCTTGGTCCCAGCAGAGCTTGAAAAACTAATGCAGTTTGGCATGCAGAGTTTTGCCGCCAGCCTTCCAAACCTCTGGGGGGGATTCCATCCATATCTGCTGCTTTGCCACTTTTCAGTTGTTCAATTGCCTTATATGTCTCTTCCCGGGTGAGGACCTCATCCAGCTCTAGCCTTAAGAGCTGTTGAGGGAGCTGGAGCAGGGTGGATTCTTGGACTGAGCGGTTGGCACTGAAAAGAGATTGGAAGTGTTCTGACCATCGATTGAGGATGGAGATCTTGTCGCTGATGAGGACTTTGCAGTCTGTGCAGCGGGCTTTAGACTTGGGGTGAGGGGCCGTACACAGCCTTTAGAGCCTCGTAAAAACCCCTGAAGTCGCCAATGTCCGCGGTGAGCTGGGTTCGTTTGGCAAGGCTAGTCCACCACTGGAGTAGGTGGGCACAAGGAGAATCAGAGGGATGTTAACGGGCATGTGCAAGAGTACAGGGAAATAACTAGGAGAATGGAATTAATGGGGTAGCTCTAAGAGTTGAAAGACTCGAAGCCTGCATGACTGGCTTAATTTCCATGTCATAAGTAAATGTAGAGGCTAATATATGTAGAAGCTTCATCCAGTATTAATATGCCTATTTGTTTTTCTATGGAGTTTCTTTGTAAATAATAAAGAATTATTTTTTAATGGTTTTCTTTCCTGATTTTTTCTGGTCTGAAACTGCAATTGAAACTCTGCCTTCAATACCATAGTCAGTGGCAAAATTTTTCCCAAACCAGGATTAGGACCTCAGTACTCCTCTTTGCAACAGGATCCTTAAGTTCCTGTCTAACAGTCCGCAATCAGTGAAGATGGATAACAATATCTCCTGGATCACACTCAGCGCCAGCACTCGTCAAGGATGTGTACCAACTATACTCCCTCCACAAATGTACAGCTAAATATCATTCAATTCCATCTTCAAATTTTGCCTTCGAAACTGCAGTAGTCGGCTGGGTATCAAATAACAAGGAGTCAGAATACAAGACAGTCTGAAAGTCTTATGGTATTGTGCCAAGATAATAATCTCTCTCTCACTCTCACTCACAACATCAATAAAACAAAGGAGAGGGGCAGAATTCAGGAGAGGGAGCAAAGTCCATACCCCTGTCCATATTAATGACACTGAAGTTGAAAGAGTAGATAGCTTCAAGTTCTTAGGAATAAATATCTCCAATGACCAGACCCGAGACAAACACAATGACATGACAGATAAGAAAGCGCAACACCCCTACTTAGAAGACTAAGGAAATTCAGCATGTTCTCCCTTGTCCCTCACTAACTTATACAGGTTCACTATTGAAAGTATACTTGCTGGGTGATACGGGAACTATTCATGCTCAGAGGCAAAAGAAGGTAATGAATTCAGTTCAGAACACAACGCAAACTTCCTTCCCTTCCAAGGACTCCATCTACATCTTCCATTGCCTAGGAAAGGAAGCCAACATATTGAAGGACCCATCATGCACCAAGCACACTTTCTTCTCCCTTTGGGGAGAAGGCTTAAGAGTGTGAAAGCACCCACCAACAGGCTTAAAGACTTTTACTTCTCAGCTACCTGTTACTTGCAACCATTTATAGAGAAATAATTTTACAGTTAAGGAATACAATACAATGCCCACCGACCCCTTGATACAGTGCAGGCACGGCTCTTTGCTGCACTCAAGTTGGCTTACAATAACGGTGATCTCTACGTGTACCCCACTACAGCTCCCCACCCTTTGACAGTGCACACCTTACCAATGGTTCACCTGAGGGGAAAAGTGGCAGATAGTCCACACGTGGGAGGTTTCATAGTGCATTCGGCTGGAGACTCTGGCCCAGGTATGGATGGGTGATTAAAAGGGACTATGGTTAGGTGTGCACTAATCTGCGGGTGCAGCTTGACCATGTTTGACAGGTGAGGTAACTTCCGACGAGGTGTCCGCCGGTAGGATCAAATGACACATGTAATCCTCCTTATTACAATCACAAAATCTTAAATCTCAAAGGTTTTATGCTTCTCCTGTTCTACCAAAACTGATCAATTCTTTTGTGGATGAGTTTAGCCTTGTAACAGTAAACAAGATCAAGAAAATTTTTTATTCATATAACTGGATTCTTGGATTCCCAGCATTTGCATGATCTCCCTTTAACTCCTGCCTCTCCAGCTTTAGCTAGTAAACTGCTTAGTATCTTAACTCACATAACAAAGTATTATAATTTTAATAAAAGGTCCCATCCCAAAATGTTGATTGACCATTTCTACCCATAGAAGCTGCCTGACCTGCTGAGTCCCTCCTTTTTGTTCACTCTTGCATCTGAAGTTTATGTGTTTCTTAAGGATTAGAATTTCACAATTTCTTCCACTTCCTCTCAGTTTCACCCTCAGTCTTGGATTTATTATTGTAATTGTGTTTATTTTCTTCATCTCAATTTTCCACCACTCATCTCCTAAATTAACTGGAATGAATCTCTCACCACCTTAACCATTCAATAGTTTTTTTTTTACAACATTCACTGGATTTCTGTTTTCTACTTCTAAACCTTCCTTTCCCCATTTGGATGCACTTCCTTGTCGCATTGTTACTATTTAATGAAGTAGCATCTTATTTGCCCTCTAAACCTTAAAGATTTCCTCTGGAATCACCTTTCATACTTGAAAAACCCACATTTTTTTCAGTCATTCCTTATTACTCAATCCTCTGATTTTTGGCTTGAACGGATGAATCCAATTCAGGGAAATTCTACACCAGCACGGGTTGGTAACCAGAAGATACAGATCTATTAGGATTGATTAAAAAAAACAGAGGCAACATAAGGAAACTATTTTCAAACCCAGCAAGTTGCTGTGATCCTAAATACATCATCTGGATGGTGAGGGAATGGATTCAATGATAACGTTCAGTGAAGTAAGTAAGTTAATTTCAAAAACAGGCCATTTGACTGAATCCAGCTACAGCAATGTTAATGCCCTGGATACAAAAAAGAACGACTATCCTATTTCATCTGACTCTATCAGCATACTAGATTTTACAAGAGGTTTTTGATATCAAGAAAATTAATGTTCTGCGTAACAAAGACAGCAGAGCTTTTATTTCCAGTGACTTCAAATAAGTTCTTTCTTGGAGGAGGATTGAGTACTATTTTTTTTAAAAAACAATACAACTATTTACAGCTGAATTATTAAAATAGTTGGTTGTTTTTCCAGACTCTTTTGTGTAGTCTTCCAAAGGCGCTATTTGCCTTGGCGAGTCTGTTGTCTATCTCATTGTCGATCCTTGCATCTGATGAAATGGTGCAGCCGAGATAGGTAAACTGGTTGACCGTTTTGAGTTTTGTGTGCCCGATGGAGATGTGGGGGGGCTGGTAGTCATGGTGGGGAGCTGGCTGATGGAGGACCTCAGTTTTCTTCAGGCTGACTTCCAGGCCAAACATTTTGGCAGTTTCCGCAAAGCAGGACGTCAAGCGCTGAAGAGCTGGCTCTGAATAGTACAATTACCACTCTGAAACACGACCAAGACTAGCTTTTACCTTGGACAACTGTTCTGCAAATGGATCTTTCATTGCTTTACCCATGTAATGAACAAATTGTAATATGTGTCGTCAAAAATTGACCTGAAGAGCTACAGACCTACCTTGTAAATCTGCACAATCTAGGATTTTATGGAATAGTTCTCTCTGCAAAGAATTGGCCTCTTCATCACACTTAACTTCCAGCTGAACAAGCAGACCCCAGTAAGCTCATATTGCTTCAGTTCTTATGTTGACATTGAACACCAAGGGCAAATTCCTTGGTCCAAATGAATGTCATATTCAGACCTTGATACATTCAATTAAAATATTGTTGAGATAACTTCTTTTTTGAAAATGAACACCTCAACTCAATTGATAAACATTTTTTCTTACCATACCCAGGAAGCAGAAGCACCTTTAAAGGTGTCAAATTAAATAAGTTGAATTCAAGTTCTCCAGAGACCATTGCACAATTTGCAACTCACAGAGAACATAAAGATGAAAATCACACAAATTCACATGGATATCATCAGAAGAAAAAGTTACAACCTAATAACTTTGTTTTATGCAACGCATTGTGGTAGATATAATTTAGGCCATCTCTAATGAATTAGGACTTGCACTACGAAATTTGACCCTAAACAGAATGGTATCTACAAGGCTAACATACACATCCTTTTGTTCTTTGGGGTTGTTCATACACAATGAAAATACAAAGTTTATTTCAGGAAAATTCTTAAAAGAATTCAGAAAAGAAATTATCAATTTTATCACCCAGTTCATAAACAATTTTGAAACTTGAATATTTGACAAGTAGTACTTTCCAATTTTTTTCCCATTCTCTCCTTGATGATCTGTCATGTGATAAATCTCAAAGAAGTTTATTTTGTTTCCTCTGGTCCAATAATAATTAAATTCCGAAGGGAAACCTCAAACTTTTATATAACATCTGCAACTTGGTTCAATACCCTAGAGCAAACTAGTTCTTACTTTAAAACAAGTCACAGAGTATTAATCATTACCACTCAAGGTGCAACAAGTCTCTTTGCTATCAATCGAATCATTCTTAACTGAAAACACACCCATATTGACAACAATTCTTTCTAGCTGATACATAACTGTCCAGTTGAAAAAACAGCCTGAATAATTTCTGATTAAACATATATACCAAACTAATGGTTAGCCAAGTCCATTAAATATTTGTGAGCATCTTTTGACAGTTTTGTGCTACTTAACAAGGCAAAATTGTTACAGCTTGTATAGTGGTAAGTGGCATGACACATCATCTACCCATGGAGAATTAATGGGCTTTTTTTGCAAGAACCTTCTGTCATCAGGTGAAAGCTACAATTGGGCACTTCATGGTCTTAACTAGTATTAGACAGCAGGCCCAGAGACATTATACAGCAGTAATTAACACATCACTGTTAGGAACTAATTTGCACACAAATGCATCAATCATGATTTTTCATGATATGTAGGTTAATGGTGGGCATGTACAGAACTTCAAGGTTTTACATAAATTTCAATGACGGGTCTCTCAGCCAGGTATCAACAAGCCATGGCAGAATAAATTCGAGAGCAACATCTAGATTTCTACATATTATAAATCAAACACCAAAGGTTGAAATATGACCACAAGACCTTAACACATAGGAACAGGATTAGTTCATTCGGCCCATCAAGTCTCATCTGCCATTCGAATTATAGCAGATGTATTCTTCCTCTTCATTCCATTCTCCTGCCTTTTCCCCATACCCTCACACTCCTACTAATCAAGAATCTGTCAACTTAAATATACCCAATAACTTGGTCTCCACAGCTATCTGTGGCAATGAATTCCATAGGTTCACCACCCTCATTTCTCCACCACATTTCTGCAATGCATACTAAATCCTCAGTACAGAAAAGGATTTTCTCTCTTCACTTTTGTCCAGCACCTTAAATCTACACCCTCAGGCTATCAACAGATTCCTTAACCTTTGAAAATAACACAAGAAGCTTGACAACAGGGCATAACAACTCAGTTAATAGGCAACCCATCCCACCATTCACTGACACACAGTAGCAGCAGTTTGTACCATCTAATGCGAGGGTTTTGAGGGGAAGGACCACAGTCTTTCAGTTATGAGGCATCAAGTCTGGAGGGGAAGCCTCTCAAGCAACAGAGAGGGGAATAACCAGGGGCCACGGTACTACAGAGCAAATTGGAGAATTAACATAACAATGTACAATATTAAAATATATATATGAATATGACACTAAGGATGCAAATTTTTATAAAATTAATAAAAGTTTTTAGACACTCAGCAAAGTTACAGGCCCTTCTGGCCCACAAGCCCATGCCGCCCAATTGACCTACAACCCCCATGCATTTTGAATGGTGTAGCAAACAGGAGTGTCTGGAGGAAACCTGCGCGGACATGGGAAGAGCACACAAGTTCCTTACAGACAGCGTCAGTTTTGAACCTGGGTCATCAGCACTGCAACAGAATTGTGCTAACTGCTACACAAACCATGCCATCCTGACTTTACATGGTTTTCCTTTGAATATAATTTTATTGGGAATAGAATTTATGTTTGGAAAATAATCTGCAGGATACAGCAGCAACTATTCAGAATTCCTTAGACATCTTCCCAACCTACAACCTCTATCAGCTTGAAGGACAAGGACATCAAAAGCATGCAACACCTACAAATGGTTGCCCTCCAAGTCACACACCATCCAGGCTAAAATATATCAGTGTTCCTTCACCGTTGCTGGGTTAAAGTCAACTCTAATAATATTTGGGAATTGGCAATTAAATGCTTGCAAAGCCACATCTTTAGCATTAATAAATAAAAGTTTTGTTTCAGTATACTAATTCAACACTTCTACTTACTCAGATCAACTATGGTCAATTTTAAAGGATAATTAGTGAACTACAGAACAGAAAAATAACAGAAATTATCAATATAGAGAAAAAATTGAATTACAACATCACATGTTTACCTTAAACATAAGTGGCAGCTTATTTAAAAACATGACATGCATTTGATTGGCATGGACAGGTTGAGCTGAAGGACCTGTTCCATACTGTAGAAATTGATGGTACACTGGATTGAAAAAATGGAAACATTACTCTCAACACAGTTAATCATGCCATGATCTCCTCACAAACATCTAGAAAACTGGTATGGTATGCAAATTAGGAGAACTACCGCTCAGAATATCAAGCTACAGCCTGACAAACTCCATAACACCATCACAAGATGGGCCCTAGAAAACGCAAGATCTCCAATATTAAAACTTGTTCACCAAACGAAAAGAACACATCACATGCTCTGGGTCAATAGTAAAATCTTAACAGACAAAGCTATCAAAACAGAAAAAAAAATTGTCAAGCACGGAAGAATACAAGATAAACAAGAAAATCCATAGTTGCTGGGGCCAAGTGTAATACACAAGGAGGTACACGTGAGAACATCAACCATCAAGATGGGGGGGTGGTGTGGGAACGTAAGCTGTCAACGGAGAAGGGGGCGCAGGAGCGTCGGCTGTCCAGGGAGGGGGGGGGGGCGCGGGAGCGTCGGCCGCCCGGGGGGGGGCGCGGGAGCGTCGGCCGCCCGGAGGGGGGGGCGCGGGAGCGTCGGCCGCCCGGAGGGGGGGCGCGGGAGCGTCGGCCGCCCGGAGGGGGGGGCGCGGGAGCGTCGGCCGCCCGGAGGGGGGGGCGCGGGAGCGTCGGCCGCCCGGAGGGGGGGGCGCGGGAGCGTCGGCCGCCCGGAGGGGGGGGCGCGGGAGCGTCGGCCGCCCGGAGGGGGGAGCGCGGGAGCGTCGGCCGTCCGGGAGTGGGGGGCAGGAACATCGGCCGTCCGGGAGGGGGGGGCGGGAGCGTCGACAAGGTAGTACGGGAGTGTCGACGAGGTACAGGAACATCAACCATCAACAAGGAGGTACAGGAGCATCAACCATCAACAAGGAGGTACAGGAGCATCAACCATCAACAAGGAGGTACAGGAGCATCAACCATCAACAAGGAGGTACAGGAGCATCAACCATCAACAAGGAGGTACAGGAACATCAACCATCAACAAGGAGGTACAGGAACATCAACCATCAACAAGGAGGTAAAGGATTATCAACCATCAACAAGGAGATAAAGGATCATCAACCATCAACAAGGAAGTGAAGGATCATCAACCATCAACAAGGAAGTGAAGGATCATTAACCATCAACAAGGAAGTAAAAGATCATCAACCATCAACAAGGAAGTAAAGGATCATCAACTATCAACAAGGAAATAAAGGATCATCAACCATCAACAAAGAGGTAAAGGATCATCAACCATCAACAAGGAGGTAAAGGATCATCAACCATCAACAAGGAAGTAAAGGATCATCAACCATCAACAAGGAAGTGAAGGATCATCAACAAGGAAGTGAAGGATCATCAACCATCAACAAGGAAGTGAAGGATCATTAACCATCAACAAGGAAGTGAAGGATTATTAACCATCAACAAGGAAGTAAAGGATCATCAACCATCAACAAGGAAGTAAAGGATCATCAACTATCAACAAGGAAATAAAGGATCATCAACCATCAACAAAGAGGTAAAGGATCATCAACCATCAACAAGGAAATAAAGGATCATCAACCATCGACAAGGAGGTAAAGGATCATCAACCATCAACAAGGAGGTAAAGGATCATCAACCATCAACAAGGAGGTAAAGGATCATCAACAATCAGGAAGAAGGTCAGGAGCAATAAAACCATGAAGTCAAGTTTGTGATCTGATTGTACACATTCAACCTGATGAAGCAATATTCTCCAGTCTGGAGACAAAACATGCAGACATACAACCAGACAAAACACATACAAATAATACGTACGCAAGAAAGTATTATATCAATAAAAATAAGTTCATAAATATTATTTTGAACAAATGACAGTCTCGGATGCTTTGTGCGAGCAGTTCCTTTAGTCATTCAGCATTCTCACTGCCTGTGGGAAGAAGCTGTTCCTCGCTCTGATACTCCTGTATCTCTTCAAGAAGGTGGCACGAGCATTAACCATCAGGGCTGACAGACAGACTAGGAAATAGCATCTTCCCACAGGCTGAGATTGATGAACAGAATCCTGTGACCAATAATTCCAAAATATTTATACATATTTTAAATTGTATCTATATGTACACAAGCTGTGTATATGAGTGTGCACTATGATACATGCAAAGTTCCTGGTACAAGATGGGAAATAGCAAAATTTTGGATCTTTATGTTTATATGGACTAGAAGACGGAAAGCCATAAAGAATATTATTGAAATAGCCAAAGGAAAGGTGAAAAAGACATGGACCTGGCATTCAATATCAAATGAGCTGATCTTTAGAAGATGAGTGTTGGAAATTGAAATATTTGCTTATGGGTCGCATCTCTGGTCTAAAGCTTCTTTAAAAGCCATATAAAACAATAGTTGCAAATAATCTGGCCCATTCTTGGTTATTTATTTTAAAAGTTCTGAATATTGTATTAATATTCTTGAAATGTCGAGTTCTAACTTACTCTCAGAGCAGTTTACTTTGGAGGCATTGATTGACTCTGAAACTCAGCTGATTGTCTTTAATAACATTTAAGGAATAATAGAAAATGAACTACACAGACAGAGCCAATTTGTCCTATCACATCTGTCAGTTGAAAAACAGCTGTTAGCCTGACGGTACCCTCCAGCACTAGGTCCACAAATATGCAAATACATACAAGTACTTTTTAAATGTAATGAGCATTTCTGCCTTAATCATCCTTTCAGATATTGAGCTCCAGACCTCTACCAATTTTGAATATTTTCCCACCTGATATTCCCTTTCTTTCTTCTGTCAATCACTTTAAATTTACACATCCTTGACCACCATGCTAATGGAAATGTCCTTTTTGAGTGCTGCACTGAGGAAAACGTCCTAGCTTGGCCTTTCATAACATCAAACTTTCCTCATCTCATCTTCCAGAGAAAACAACTTCAGTTTATCCAACCTTTCCTTGCATTTATAATTTTGTCTTAGCAACACAAGAACATGTACATTCTCTGCATCTCAAAAAAACCTCATTTTTTTCCACTTTCCCAGTCTGGACCACGGGTCTTCAACCAAAAACTGTATCTGCTTCCCCTTCCACATATTTTGCTCAACCTCGAGAATTTCCAGCAATTTTTGTTTTATTTCAGGATTTCTAGCATCTGCAGCCCTTTATTTCCATTTTGTGTGGTGTACAGTTTTGGCAAACTTTCCCCCATTGATGTTTTAATTCATCAGCTAATTAAGAAAGACAGCAAGTATGCCCTTTTAATCACTTTAATGACCTGTCCTCTTGCATTATAAACAGACTCTCAAGTTTGCGTTCTCTCTCCATCCCAATCAATATCCTGCTACTTTTCTCTCTTTACATGTTTTGCTACCCCTGCCTAAATGCATTAACTCCATTTGCCCAACTATTCTACCCAACTGACTAGTGAGTTTCTGGTGATGTGAAAGGTAAAAATGGTACCAGAATGATGCAAACATTTTAAGTACTTCTCTTCACAACAGCCCTACTCTCCTTTCCCTCCAAACTAACATTTCCAACATCACTAACACTGCTCTTTTAAATCTCCTTTCAGGTTTAGAAGCCTTGCTGCCCTTATGTAGCAATGATCTATTTACTGTAACACCACATTGTAATTTGCCCATACTCTATTATTTGTACTGTTGTATACATGTTGGAGTTTACTTGCTGGACAGCTCGCAAAATGAACCCCTCTCACATCTTGCAACCAGTATACAAAAGAAATTAATGCAGTCACAAAAGGTTAGTTACCTAAAATAATGTAGTAATTAATAATTATACTTATTGAAAATAATCCTCTTAGCTGTTTCTGTTAATGCAATCAAACTTGTATTAAAACATGCTAATACAGTTTTATTAGCCATGAGAGATAGGCTGTGCCAAAATTATCTTCAACAGTTTCAAGTTTACATTTGCACATGCATTCAGTGCACACATACTTTTGTCAAAGGAAAAAAAATTTTTTGCACACACAGACTACAAAAAAATTAGAGGGAACATAAGGTGACAATAAACTTGAGAGAAATTTTGCTGACTCAACCAGGAATCTCACAAGACAGATAGATGCCCAAATGTCAATGAAGACTGCATTGATTTTTTTTAAAAAAAAGACACCTAATTCAGCTCTGTCCTTTCTCTTTTGTTCTACAGGTCAGATTACAGAACATTTCAGCCCTTCATCCCGCTATATTGTGCCAACTATATAAACCTACTCAACAACCTAAACCTTCCCTACCTCACACCCGTAACGTTTTTTTTTCTTCCATCCATGTGGCTATCATACCAGCCTCAACTCTGTAAAAAAAATCTACCCAAAATTTCCCCTGAACTTTTCTCCCCTCACCTTATACAGATATCCTTTGGCGTTTGCTACTCTTGCCCTGGTAAAAAAGTGTTGGCTCTCCACCCTATCTATGCCTCTCACAATCTTGTAGATCTCTACTTCAGTCACTCTTCATTCTAAAGAGAAAAGCCCTTGCTCTGTTATCCTTGGCTCATAAGACATGTTATCAGGCAACATGCCGGTAAATCTTCTCTGAAACCTTTCCAGTCTTTCCACATCCTTCCTGTAATGACCAGAACTAGACACAATATTCCAAGTGTGGTCTAACCAGAGTTTTATAGAGATGCAACATTACCTCAGAGCTCTATAACTCAACCCTCTCCCCTTCCTTCCCCCCCACCTCATCAGGACTAATGAAGGTCAGCATACCATAAGCTTTCTTAGCCACCTTATCAACCTGCACTGCTACCTTGAGAAATCTATGGATTTCTTCCATTCTGTTAAGAATCTTGGCATTTAATGCCCATGGTGGATATGCATTACTTTCAATTTAAAAGATGGACAAAATTTAAATGGAAAAATGAAGCAATTAAATACTTAGGAATTAAAATTAGTAGAAATATAAATAATTTGTTTAAACTAAATTATTTGCCATTGTTAAAAAAATTGAATAAGTATTTGAAAAGATGGAAAGATTTACCAATAACATTAATAGGATGAGTGAATTGTATTAAAATGAATATTTTTCCAAGAATACAGTATTTGTTTCAATCATTGCCCATTTAAGTACCAGAGTTTTTCTTTTGAAACTTGAATAAAATAATACATGAATTCCTTTTGAAAGATAAGATGTCAAGAATTGGTTTAGAAAAATTAATGTGGAAATTTGGTAAGGGTAGACTAAGACTACCAAATTTTAAGAAAAGCTCAATTGAGGTTTTTGTCCTCCTGGGATTCAAATTGAAATGAATAAAATTGGTGAAACTATTTTGGAGTTAATTTTGTATAAATGAAATAATGAGTCATTTAAAGGAACTAAAGATTTTTCCATATTGAAACATATTTTAAACTTATGGAATATAATTCAGATTGAGAGGGGAATTAAAAATTATCAATGACCAAAAAAGTTGTTAAAACAAAATCAACTTCTTCCTTTTACTTCGAATAATTCTTTATTTGATAATTGGTATAGTAAAGATATACAGAGAATAAAAGTCTGTTTCTTAGGATTTTTTTTCTTAACTTTTGATCAATTAAAAGATAAATACAATATACATAATAATACAATTTTTGCATATTATCAATTAAAAATGTATTTGAAAAAGAGACTGGGAGCAGATTTGAGACTCCTTAAATAAAGTCAATTTGAAGATATAACAGATACATTTGTTGTTAAGAAATTTATTACTAATATGTATATAAAATTACAATAAACTGTAAAGAAAAAAGATTTATACAAATCAAAAATTTGATGGGAGCAAGATTTAAATATACAAATTCAGGAGGAGATTTGGTCAAAATTATGTTATGAAAGCATTACGAATACAGTAAATGTTAGATATCGAATGGTTCAATATAATTTTTTTCATCAATTGTATTATTCTCCTCGTAAGTTAAATGGACAGTCCTATTATTCAAATAGGTGTTTTTGATGTGGGAAAGAAATAGGGACTTTTTTGCATTCAGTGTGGTCTTGTGAAAATGTGGAAAAGTTTTGGAATGACCCGAGTTTATTATTAGGGCAAATTATGAAGATAAAGATACCAAAGGATCCAAGAATATTTTTTACTTGGAGATATTTATGAAAATTATATAAAATTGACATTGGACAAATACCAAGGAAAATTGCAAAGGAATGTATAGCGATATCATGGAAATATGATAGAGAAGTTTTGTAAAGTAGATGGTATAATGAGATGCAAAATTGTACACCTTTTGAAAAAATTACGTATAGTTTAAGGAATCGAGTTGAAAATTTTAATAGTATTTGGAAATCATATATGGATTTTATGGATAATTTTACCTCCACCTCTTCTATCTTATCTATTCCTCTTAATTAGTTAATTAATAATTTTTAATAACAATTAATGATTGTCTATGCTAATATTGTATATTAAATGGTAGGTGTTTCCTTTTCTTACTTTTGGGTGGGGGGGGGAGATGGGGAGAAAATATATAAAAGTACTTTTTTTGTATCATTGGCAATGGATAATTGATTAATGTTTTATTCATTTTTTTCCTGTAATGATGCAAACAATTAAATAAAATTTAAAAAAAGAATCCTGGCATTAACCATGTATTCCACTTCAAGTTTGACCTTCCAAAATGATTCAACTCCATCTGTGTGGAACTCCACTAATCAGTGATCTCCAAGCAGAATTCTTTCCATCTACTACTATTCTCTACTTTATGCAGACAAGCCAATTCTGAATATACACAGGCAGGGTTGGCGTAGCTGTTAGCCCAATGCCATTTCAGTAGCAGTAATCTGGACCATACAAGGATTCAAATCCTGCACTATTTGTAAGGAGTTTGTACATTCTTCCTGTATCTCCTTGGGCTTTCTCCAAGGGCTGTTTCCTCTTACTGTTGAAAAATGTAGGGGGTGGCAGGTTAATTAGGGGTAAATTGGGCAGCACCCACTTGTGGGTTGAAATAGTCAGTTACCATGCTTTATGTCTAAATAAAAATAAATGTTCTAAAGATCCCATGCCTCATGACTTTCTGAATGGGCCCTCAATGGGGAACCTTGTCAAATGCCTTACTAAAATCCATATACATCACATCTACCGCCGACTTTCATCAATTTATTTAGTTCCTCAAAAAACCCTGGTGACTATCCCCAAAAAGACTATGCTATTCTAACAGTTAGCGCAGCGGTTAGTGCAATGTTATTACAGTGCCAGTGACCCAGGTTCTTAAGTTTGTACGTTCTCCCCGTGTGCACGAGTTTCCTCCAGATGTTCTAGTTTTCTCCTGTTAAAGTGGGCCTGAGGTTGCTTGCAAACAAACCTGATTACAACTGCACAAACCTATTTTTTTAAATTAAGTTTGCAAAGCGTGAGAACTCCTTTACAGCAAGAAGCATTGCCACAAGCAGCTAGTCTCACTCCAAGAGACAATCTGCCTCGTGGGTTACAAATAACCCGATTCTGACCCCCCCAATTTCTAGAACATTTGGACAGACTATTCTTAGAATTCTCTTGGAATTTGTTAATCAGGATCGCGTCCCTTACCCAATGGTTAATAGTCTTTTACTACCTTAAGGAGGATGTTATCAGCTGCAACTGATAATAAGAAAGGAAGGAATGCAGCTAGTTTCTCTCTTCTTGTCAACATTTTAAAAATTACATTCTCACTCACAAACATACAGGGGTTGTAGGTTAATTGGTGTATTAGTGTGGCACGGGATTGCGGGCTGGAAGGGCCTGTTACTGGCCTGTTCGTCAAAATTTAAATACTCACATCCTGTCCATAAGAATCCTCTCCAATAGTTGGCCCATCAAAATATCTTGGTTCTCAAAGATAAATCCAAAAGCCTTAAATAACTGTCAATGACCAAGAATTTGAAAATGCAGTGATGCTACTCAAGTGTGAGGACTGACCTTTTTTAAAATCTTCCAGCACCTCATCCAGTTTTGCGTCATTGAATACACAATGCAGAGGATGATTATAAAACCTTGTCATAATTTCTAATGGCATCCCATCATCTGGATCCACAAATGCCAGATCTTTCACGAAGAGTATGTCAACAATGTTTGTGCGTTCGTTCTCATAAATAGGAATCCTCGTGTAACCGCTCTGCATGATTTCAGACATGGTGGCGAAATCCAAGATAGCATCCGAGCTCAGCATGAAGCAGTCGCTCAGAGGTGTCATCACGTCCTCCACTGTTTTGTTCCGGAGCTCAAGGGCCCCTTCAATGATGTTGAGCTCCTCCTTCACCAGGTCATTGTATGGATCGGTCACCCGGAGCATTTCGATCAGCTTTTCCCGGGTGTAGAAATTGCTGATCTGCTGGTGCAGTATCAGGTCCAGGAACTTGCTGATGGGATATGAAGCCAGAAACGTGATGGCCATGAAAAATTTAGTCACCCAGATGGTATTGGAAGCCAAGGCCAAGCCGTGTCTGGAACAGACAGCGTAAGGAATGATCTCACCAAAGAAAAAAATACAACCGGTGCAGACTAAGATGGTCAGCCAGGTGATCTGGATAATCTCGCACAGCCACACAGTCAGGGAGCAGTTCACCAGCACATCTCCCAGCATCAGGGTACACAGCAGGTAATTCCCATGCTTCCTCACCGATTCGATGTGCTCTGAGTATTTCTTCTCCTCCTCGGTGCCGCTGTTCTTGATGACCCGCAGCTCCACCGGGTCCAGGGCCATGAGGCTGACATTGAGGATGCTGAAGAGGGTGGAGAACCCGACGAAGAGCAAGGTGATCAGCACCTTGAAAGTGACGCTGGTGGTCTTCTCCTTCTCCACCACAGCCAGGTGGAAGTCGGGTCGCCTGAAGCGCACCCAGTCCCGGGCCCTGGGGCCTCCTACCCTAGCGCACAGCGTGTAGTGCTTGACCGTGTCCCCTTTCCTCAACAAACGAGTCTCCAGTTCCACCAGGGCCGTGCTCTCACCCACCGTTAGGCCAACCACACCGACATCTGAGCTGTCACGTCTGCACAGCCGCTCGTCGCTCCGGTCAGCCGGCGGCCTCAACTCAACGAAGGCCAGGCCGCGGTCGCCTAGCAACCCGCTGCGGCCCAGGCCGCTGCCGTACAGCCGCAGCTTGAAGCGCGTGCCCTCGGCTACTTTCAGCAGGCCGCCCTCCAGATAAACCTTCCTTGCCGACGTGCGATCCGGCCGCATGCTCGTCAGCTCGGCTCGGCGGGGCGGCCACGCCGTCTGTGCCGCGGCGCCGCACAGCCACAGGTAGACGGCCAGAGGCGGCCAGCTGCACGGCGCCGCCATGATGCTGAACGAAGCCCGGGGCTGGAGGGGCGGCCACGTGACCGCATAGCACCACGTGATTGGTCACACTCGTGACCACCTGCGCCTCCCGCTGTCAAGTTCATGGCCGCATGCATTGGCACATGATATGAAGAGAAAGTTTGTTTGACGGACAGTTCAGCTGGTCAACCCACACATAGAACAGCGTCGAATTATAAAGAGAGTGAAACACGAAAGTCTGCAGACGCTGTGATTGTAGTAAAACTTACACAGTAAATACTGGAGGAACTCAGTCGATCTTGCAGCATCCATTGGAGGTAAAGATATATAGCCAACGTTTCGGGCCTGAGCCCTTCTTCGAGAAGTGAACAAAAACAAAAGGCTGCTGGTTAAGGGAGGAGTCCAGACCAAGAAAAGGTGTTGATTGGATATGATACGGGAAGAGGAGGGAATTGATTTTGGCTCCGTGAAAGAAGACAGAGGGAAAAGGGAAGAGAGACAGAGCTGGGGGAAAGGTGACAGGGCAAGATGTTGGGGTGAGTTTAATGAAAGCTAGAGAAGTCAGTGTAATTGCCATCCAGTTGGAGGGTGCCCAGATGGAAGATATGGTGTTGTTCCTCCATTTTGTAGGCATTTGTCTGGCAGAGCATGAGACAATGGACAGACATGTTGGCAAGGGAATGGGATGAGGAATTGAAATGGGTGGCCACTGGGAGATCCATGCTCTTGCAGCAGACAGAGCTGCTGCACCCTGTCTCTCTGCTGTACATCACAGGAACACCCGATGCAGATTCACAAGTGGAATGTTACTTCACTTGGAAATTACAGAGAAGAAACCAATCTGGGAGACTGGAATTTAGACCATGGCATAGGGGCAGAATTAAGCTATTTGGCCCATCAACTGCACCACCATTCAAATCATGGCTGTTTTATTTTTTTTCCACTCAACTCCATTCTGCTGCCTTCTCCACATAAACTTGGATGCCCTTTGTGATCGAGAACCTATCAATTTCCTCTTTAAAGTTACCCAGTGGCTTGGCCTCCCTCAGCCATCTGTGGCAACAATTTCCTCAGATTTACCACCCTCGGCTTGAAGAAGTTTCTCCTCATTGCTGTTCTAAAGAGACATCTTTTTAGTTTGAGGTCATGGCCTGTGGTCCTAGACTCCCCCATTACTGGGAACTACTCCACATCCAGCCCTTAGTAAAATATAAGAGTGTGAAGACACTGTGATTGAAGTAAAAACACAATGCTGGAGAAACTCAGCAGGTCAAACAGTGTCCTTTATATAGAAAAGTTAAATATACACAACTGACTTTGAGCTTGAGCCCTTCATCAATGTTCAGTAGATTTCAATGAGATTCCCGCACCCTTCTAAACTCCAGTGAGTGCAGGCACAGAGCTGTCAAATACTCCTCATACATTTACCCTCTCATCCCTTGAATAATTGATGTAAAACTCCCTGGTATGGTCTCCAATGCCAGCAGATCTTTAGATAAAGAGCCCAAACTGCTCACAATGCTACCATTCCCAGTGCAGCCTAACCATAATTTTAGAAGGCTGCTACATGATGTCCCTACATTTATAGTCAATGTCCCACCCAGTGAAGCCAAGCATACCAGGGCAGCGCAGTTATAGGGCGGCATGGTTAGTGTAGCAGTGAGCACAATGCTGTTACAGCACCAGCGATTGAGACCAGGGTTCAAATCTGTCTGCATGGGTTTCCTCCTGGTGCTCTGGTTTCCCCCCACCCTTCAAAAATGTATGGAGGTTGTAGATTAATTGGGTGAAATTGGGGGGGCACAGGCTCGTGGGCTATAAGGGCATGTTACCATACTGTCTGTCTAAATATAAATGTTAAACCACACATATTCTTTACCACCCTATGTACTTACATGGCCACTTTCAAGGAGCAATGGACCTGGACCCCCAGATCCCTCTGTATATCCATATTTTTAAGAGTCCTACCATTAACTGTATACATTCCCCTCACATTTGACATCCCAAAGAACAACACTACTCTTGACTGGATTAAGCTCGACCTGCCATTTTTCTGTCCCTATCTGTAATTGATCTATATCCTGTGGTAATCTTTGATGACCCTCTACACTGTTCATAGCTCCAGCAATTTTTGTATCATCTGTCAACTAATTAACCCAGCCACCTAGTTCTTCATCCAAGTCAATTGTTTTATCACAAAAAAACAGCTGTCCCAACATCGATCTCTGCAGAACATCACAGGCCTCCAGCCCAAATAATAGGCTTCCAACACCACCCTATGTCAACTGTTTCTTATCTGAACTATTAAATCACCATGGATCCCATGCATCTCCACCTTCTGAATCTGCCTGCCACAAGGAACCTTGTCAAACACTTTACTAAAGTCCACGTAGGCAACATCCACTGTCCTATCCTCATCAACCATCTTTGTCATCTCCTCAAAAAACTCAGTCAAATTGCACCTCACAAACCCATATTGATTGTCCCTGATCTGACCATGACTTTCCAAATGTGCATAAATCCTATCCTTAAGTATCCTTTCCAATCATTTCCTACCACTGATGAAAGGCTGACTGGCCTCTAATTTCCCAGATGATCATTTTTTCCCCTTCTTGAACAAAGGGATAACATTAGCCACTCTCCAGTCCTCTGAGACCTCCTGTTGCTAGTGAGATTGCAATAATCTTTGTGGAACATGAAAGTGATTGTCATAAAAACACACAGAAATGCTGGAGGAACTCAGCTGGTCTCAGAGCGTCCACAGGAGGTAAAGATATATAACCAATGTTTCGGGCCTGAGCCCTTCTGGGTATAAGCAAAAAGAGGAAGGTATCCGAATAAAAGTTGGGAGAGATGAGGAGTGAAAGCAGGAAGAATGGGAAGGGGAGGAGTCCAGACCAAAAGGCAAAAGGTGTTAATTGGATATGATAAGGTGAGAATTTATTCTGGCTCTGTGAAAGGAGAGAGACAGAAGGCTATTTCATGTCAGACCTCTGCCTGGAGGCCGGCTACAAGAGTGGATTGAAAACTTAAAACTTACCTTTCAGACAGCAGCCTTAAATGGCTGCTCCAGCATCACATTCATCGAGAGGCACCCCGTAGCACCCTCCGGAGCCGATAGAGGCAGGGCAACTGGTGTTGCAGCACCATCCATCATAAATATGCATTAGAGGAATAGCCGTCTTCCCTACTTATAATTCCCCCATGCAGCTGGAACTGCTCTGTAGTTCCTTGAACAGTCCAGCTGCATGGGGGATATGGGTAGGGAAGATGGCCATTGCTCTGCTGCATTTTGAGTTGCAGAGAGCGGCCCTGAAGGCCGAAGCCCTGATGGTTCCCGCTGCCCTGACAACTCCCACTGCCTGACAGCTCCCACTGCCTGACAGCTCCCACTGCCTGACAGCTCCCACTGCCTGACAGCTCCCACTGCCTGACAGCTCCCACTGCCTGACAGCTCCCACTGCCTGACAGCTCCCACTGCCTGACAGCTCCCACTGCCTGACAGCTCCCACTGCCTGACAGCTCCCACTGCCTGACAGCTCCCACTGCCTGACAGCTCCCACTGCCTGACAGCTCCCACTGCCTGACAGCTCCCACTGCCTGACAGCTCCCACTGCCTGACAGCTCCCACTGCCTGACAGCTCCCACTGCCTGACAGCTCCCACTGCCTGACAGCTCCCACTGCCTGACAGCTCCCACTGCCTGACAGCTCCCACTGCCTGACAGCTCCCACTGCCTGACAGCTCCCACTGCCTGACAGCTCCCACTGCCTGACAGCTCCCACTGCCTGACAGCTCCCACTGCCTGACAGCTCCCACTGCCTGACAG
This sequence comes from Narcine bancroftii, assembly GCF_036971445.1. NCBI lineage: Eukaryota > Metazoa > Chordata > Chondrichthyes > Torpediniformes > Narcinidae > Narcine > Narcine bancroftii. Next base: position 24,240,203 of record NC_091478.1, read on the forward strand.
CTCCCACTGCCTGACAGCTCCCACTGCCTGACAGCTCCCACTGCCTGACAGCTCCCACTGCCTGACAGCTCCCACTGCCTGACAGCTCCCACTGCCTGACAGCTCCCACTGCCTGACAGCTCCCACTGCCTGACAGCTCCCACTGCCTGACAGCTCCCACTGCCTGACAGCTCCCACTGCCTGACAGCTCCCACTGCCTGACAGCTCCCACTGCCTGACAGCTCCCACTGCCTGACAGCTCCTGCCCAGCTCTTCTGCCTTGAGAGGGTCATGAAGGGAGAGAGATAAGTAGGGAGATGGGTTGCGGGCTGATGGCATCATCAACCTGCCCCTAACCAGCCATACATTCAGGTCAGGCACTCTGCCAATTATCCTTTCCCGAGAAGGGTTTGAATCGGCGCCTTGGAGCCAGCCACGGTGCATCCAGAAAATTACGTCTTTAGGCGTAAGGGTGAAGAACCTCTTCCTTTACAGAAGGGTGTTTTCCCCTGCTCGAAAGTGCCTAGAGACAGAGCTGGGGGAAAGGAGATGGGGTTGGGGGGGTGGTAGAAGAAGAGGACCTCAATTTTCTTCAGGCTGACTTCCAGGCCAAACATTTTGGCAGTTTCCGCAAAACAGGACGTCATGCGCTGGAGAGCTGGCTCTGAATGGTCCTCCATCAGCCAGCTCCCCACCATGACCACCATTCCCCCCACATCTCCATCAGCTCTGAATGGCCCTCCATCAGCCAGCTCCCCACCATGACCACCAGCCCTCCCACATCTCCATCAGGCACACAGAACTCAAAATGGTCAACCAGTTTACCTACCTCAGCTGCACCATTTCATCTGATGCAAGGATCGACAAAGAGATAGACAACAGACTCGCCAAGGCAAATAGCGCCTTTGGAAGGCTACACAAAAGAGTCTGGAAAAACAACCACCCGAAGAAACACATAAAGATCAGCGTATACAGAGCCATTGTCATATCCACGCTCCTGTCCGGCTCCGAATCATGGGTCCTCTACCAGCATCACCTACGGCTCCTAGAATGCTTCCATCAGCACTGTATCCGCTCCATCCTCAACATTCATTGGAATTACTTCATCACCAGCATCAAAGTACTCGAGCTGGCAGAGTCCGCAAGCATCGAATCCATGCTGCTGAAGACCCAACTGCGCTGGGTGGGTCACGTCTCCAGAATGGAGGACCATCGCCTTCCCAAGATCGTGTTCTATGGCGAGCTCTCAACTGGCCACCGAGACAGAGGTGCACCAAAGAAGAGATACAAGGATTGCTTAAAGAAATCTCTTGGTGCCTGCCACATTGACCACCGCCAGTGGACTGATATCGCCTCCAACCATGCATCTTGGCGCCTCACAGAAGACCGCAGAGCCCACCTCACTGACAAAAGACAAAGGAGGAAAAACCCAACACCCAATCCCAACCAACCAATTTTTCCTTGCAACCGCTGCAACCGTGCCTGCCTGTCCCGCATCAGACTTGTCAGTCACCAACGAGCCTGCAGCAGATGTGGACTTTTACCCCCTCCATAAATCTTCGTCCACGAAGCCAAGCCAAAGAAGAAGAAGGAGAAGAAGAGGGAGAAAGGTGGTTTAAACAGAAACCGGAGAAGTCGATATTAATGCTATCCAGTGGGAGGGTGCCAGACGGAAGATGAGGTGTTATTCATATAATTTACAGTCTGGCAGTGCATGAGGCCATGGGACAAGGAATTGAAATGGGTGGCCACAGGGAGATATGGTGCTATTGCGGCAGACAGAGCCAAGGTGTAAAGGTTCCATTATTGTCACATAATACTACATTTAGAATTACATTTAGAATATAACATAACATGAAATTCTTTAACTATTGTCTACTGTAAAGCAGCCACTTTGTCCTGCGCCCCTCCAGCACTGGTGTTCCTAGGCGGTCTCCCCTCCAAATACTGACCAGGTCTGAGCCTTCTTAGCTTCTGAGATCAGACAATCTCACGCATATTCAAGCTATTAGGCTTTTGTATTTTTGCAAAAAGGCTCCAGCAATCTTTTCACTTGCCTCTTTCAATTATCATGGATATATTCCATCAGGCCCAGAGGACTTGTCCAGCATAATGCTTCACAAACAGTACTCAACACCTCTTATTTTTCAAAATGCCCTAATACACAAGCATTCTCCATATTATACTCCGATTGCCTGGCCAGACTCGAGCCAATCAAGGTCCAGTGTAGCCCCCTTTCTGGTTGGATGATCTACATACTGCTTCAACAAACTCTTCTGAATGCACTTAACAAATTGTGCCCCATTTAAGCCACTAGCACTATGGACATTCCAGTCAATATTGGGGAAATTAAAATCTCCCTCTAGGGCAACCCTGATGCTTTTGCAACTTTCCATAATCTGTGTACAGTAAAAACATAATGCTGGAGAAACTCAGCAGGTCAAACAGTTTACTTTATGTAGCAAAGATAAAGATACATAATGAATATTTCGGGCTTGAGCCCTTAACCAGCTGAGATTCTCCAGCATTGTGTTTTTATTTCAACCACGGTGTCTGCAGACTTTCATGTTTTACTATGAACTGTTCCTCCTCCTCCCAGCGGCTATAGGGAAGCCTGTTGTATAACCCAGTCAGAGTGACTGCACCTTTCTTATACCTGATCTGTACCTACACTGCCTCAGTAGTTGACTCCACCGTTGAGTATATTTCCTGCTTCCTTCTTTGTGTTCACTGGACAATTTATTAGACAACTGTGTTATATGTTTTTTCAAAAAGTGAAATGAAAATATGTTTGAGCATTAATCAGAGTAAAATCCAAGAGTCTAGAATATATGCTCATCCGGTATGACCAAAATTCCAAATCATTGAAGTGTTTCCACATCTCCTTTTGTGATTCCCTGTGAAATTTTGTTTGGTTATGCTCTTGTGAAGTGCCTTGGGATGTGTGAATAAATTAAAGGCAAACTAAAAATATCAGAGCTACTGGAAATGGTCAATAAACATTAACCTTGTCAGTAACATGTCTATCCTTCAAACAGTTCTCGATCTTAAGTACACACCCTTTGTAAATCAAAGGCAAGAGTCCTACTAACTGTGCCAAGACGTTAATACAGATGATCGCAGAGTTAGTGCCCTGTGAGCTGCCTGAAAAAATGTGAAAACAGTAGCAGTGGGAAAACTATTATTCTTTCCAGCGGGAGTGGGAGATGTAATAAAAGTACAGAGCTGCAGGAATTTATTTTTACAGCACAGTAATTTTCAGAAATAGCTCTTAAATCTTGGAGAGTCATCACCCCCTTTTTTTTAAAAAATAACCCAGAAGTGGTATGAATACCATTTCATTATAGGTCGACAAAAAAAAATAAAAACAGACCGAGTGGGACTGAAATGATCATATCAGCAGAAGAAAATGGATCTTAACTCTGCTATCAACATCAGGCAGGTAAGGAAGAGACGTAAAAAAATCTCAGGGTTGAATGTGATGTCATGTAAGTATTCTGGCAATAAATCTGAATCTAAGAAGCACTGGAGGAAGGGAACAATCATTTCAGGTTCCCAAAGGCAGTTATGGAGAAAGGAAGGAAAAAGAAAATTCTGGACTATATCACTGAAACTACACCCTTACTGTTTCATTGAGCTGGTTGTGTTACTTATTTATAAAAATGTCAGCCAGGGCACAAGCAGACTTACCTCTGAACTAGTAATGAAGTCCAGAGCACCAAACTCTCGACTAACTCTCCAGTATACGTTCAGGAATCTTTCAGATTAGATGTAAAACTGAGGTTTATCTGCCTTTCAGGAGGACAGAAATTATACCATGGCATTACTTCAGTGAACATTGTAATGTTCTGTGGTGCTTGTAAAGAGATGTCTGGTTTTGGGAGTTAATTGTATAATTTTTCACACATTACAACAATGACTACATTGCAAAAATGTTTAATTAGTTGTGAAGCACTTTACGATGTCAGAGATTCTAAAATTCCTCAAAAAACAGGTGTCCTTTTTTCAATTTTTTTTGCCATATTATGATGATTCTTTATTTGACATTTAGAAACATTCTATGTTAAATATTTTGACCCTCATATTTTACCACAATCTTAATGGTACCAACTTAGAGACACAGCAGAGCTCCACAAGTACCTCTTGAGAGATAACGTCTTGTCAGTTGAAGCATTTGTGGACAGGCTGCATTAGCAATGGGATCTCTTCCTGGGAGTGAAACATAGAAATTTTGAATATTTCCTCTTGAAGAATACAAGGATCTCAGGATAGAGGCAGTATAAGGTAGGGGTGTGAAGGCCGTGGGGGTTATTATTAAAGATATGTTATTAGAAGGAGAAAATTTCAGTAATTATCTTACTATTGCAATTACTCTGGTCAGCATTCAAGTTTGTTTATTTTTTAAAATGTCTTATTTAAAATTTTCTCCATACATGTAGTAGTTAAAGATTAATATAATAAAACACATTACACAAAGGAAACGAACTAGAATCTACATATATGATGGTATATATCCCTCTTCCAAATGCCCACCCTCAAAAAATTAATATAAAAGGTACAAGGTAGTTATGTAAAATAAAAGAGGGATGCCGTCTAACACACTTTTAAACAGAGTTCTTTAATACAATTCAGAGGAGATTCTCGCAGATCCAGAGGCACATGAAGCACAACTTTACAAATTTAAACCTAATATTTGAATGTGCACTGCCAAATTTGTAAAAAAAATGTAGCATATTTATTTCTCTATTTATATACAGTTTTTTCCCAAAGGAATACAACTTTGTATTTCTGTACTCCATCTTGCCATACCCAATTGCTTTTCTGATTTCCAAGTAACTGCAATACATTTCCTTGCCACTGCTAATGCAACTTTAACAAATTTCAATTTATATTTTGACAGATTTAATTTAGGTAAATATTTCCTAATAAAACTAAATCTGGATTTTGCAGAAATACAACACCTGTAACTTGTTCCATAAAACTCCCTAAATCCACCCAAAAAGGTCTTACCTTGGGACAAGTCCAAGTTGAATGCAAAAAAGTTCACCACACCTAAAACATTGATCTGATAAGCCTGATTTCAATCTATTCAACTTTTTGTGGTGTAAGATATAACTGATGTTAAAAATTATACTGAACTAATCTATACCTTAGATTAATAGAGTTAGTCATACAATCTCTGCAAAGAACTCCCCATCTTTGCTCATCAGTTTAAGTTTATTGTTTTCTGAATACCTACCTATACCACCTGACAAAATAGCACATCTCCAGACCATAGTGCACACATAGACACACAAAACCCTACACTCAATTGACATATAATCAGAATGATCCGAAATAAATATGTTTAAATAATTTACAGGATTCTAGAATTGTTCAACAGTCTCACCGCTTGCAGGAAAAAGCAGTTTCCCAGCCTGACAGTCCTTATTTTTATGCTGCTGTACCTCTTTCATGAAGGTAGTGTCTCAAAGATACTGCAGGTTGTATGGTAAGAGTCCTCAATGACTCCCTGAGCCCTTACACTATATCATCTAGATCTCACTGAACCTTACTCATTTGCAGACTCTCTCCATTTAGAATAATAATCTACCATTTGATTCTTCTTTCCAAAGTGCAAGAATATTCCCACATTAATTCCATTTGCCAGGTTTTTGGCCAGTTTCTCAGTTCATCTATTGTCATATTGTTGGGGTACACAGTCCTTATCACCACATACCCTTCTACCAATATTTATATAATCTGCAAACTTGGAAACAACTTTTTGTTCCTTCCTCTAGGTCTTTACTTAGTGAACAGTTGCAGACCAAGAACTGAGCCATAGTTACATCCCTCCTACCAGAAAAGAGCCCATTTATTCCAACTGTTTTTTGTGTGACAGCCAGGTTTCAATTCATGCCAGCACATTTCTTCCTATATTAGGGACTCTTAATTCATACCTTTTATGTGATACTTTGTCAAATACCTTTTGGAACTGTAAATATACTTCATCTCTAAGTTCTCCTCTTTTTAGTCTCCTTGTCACATTCTTAAAGAATTCAGGCAAATCAGTCAAACATGATTTACCCTTCATAAAACCATGTTGTCTACATTTGATTATATTCATCTTTCCTAAATTAATTGTTATTTCTAATCCAGGATCTTAAAAAATATTTAATCTAGAGATACAGCATGGTAACAGGCTTTCTGGCCCGTGAGCCTGTGCCACCCAAATCCATGAGTTGACCTACAACCCCATATGTTTTTGCAGGTTAAGAGGAACCCAAACCACACAGAGGAAACTCATGCAGAGATAGGGAGAACATAGAAATTCTTTCCAGACAGAACTGGATTCGAACCTGGGTTACTGATGCTGTAGTAGCATTGCATTAATTGGTACGCTAATCTTCTTCACTTTTTATACAAGGGAGTTTCCAATTTTCTGGTACCCTCTTGGAATTGAGTGAGTTTTGAAAAATCTCAACCAATGGGTCCTCCATATCTGCAGCTAGTTCCTTTAAAACCCTTGGGTGCATGCCATTGGCTCCTGATGGTTTGTCTGCCTTTAGACCCTTAAGCTTCTCCAATTCCTTTTCTCTTGATATTATGATTTTTACAAGCTCCTCCTTGTTGTTTGAAATTAGCCCATCCATCATCTTATGAACATTTGCGGTGTCTTTCACACTAAAGATTCTTGCAAAAAAAAAAAATCGATTTCACATATCTGCCATTTCTTTGATTCACTAGCATCATTCTCTAGTGGCCTTGCTCTTACCTTACTCACCTCCTTTCTATTTATATATACGCAGAAACTCTTTCTGCTTATTTTGATAATGCATGCAAGTTTTCCTCAAAATCAATTTTATCTTACAATCTTTTAAGTATTTTGCTGCTGGATTCTAATTGCTAAGTCTTCTGGCCTGCCACCAGCCCTTACCATTTTGTATGACCTACTTTTCAATTTAATAATATTCTCCTTGTTGAACAAGAAGCATCAGTTTCGCTTGGCATCAAATTTTGTGTCGCATCAATATTGCATCGCATCAAAATTTTGTCACATAGAAATTTGAGTCACATCATTTTTTTGTTGCAAAAATGTTACATCACAACAAATTTGCATCGAATCTAATCTTGTGTCATGTAAAATTGGCCTCTCATCAATTTTTCATTACATCGAGGTTGCATCGCATCTTGTCGCATCAATTTTGTGTGTCGTCTTCTTTACATCGCATCGATTTTATGTCAAATCAAATTGATGCCCTGGCTAATCAATTTCTGTCTCAATAACCTAACCTCCACAACTGTTTGTGGCAACAAATTCCACAGATTTACCACCCTCTGATTGAAGAAATTCCTATGCATCTCTGATCTAAGCAAATGTCCTTCAATCCTGAAGGTGTGACCTCTTGTCCTAGACTCTCAAACCATGGGAAAAAAATCTTTCTACATATTTTTTGCACTATGTCAAACTATGAATTTTTTCTTTTTCCTTTTACATTATTATTATTTTCTTCTTATGTGTCATGTATTTTATGTGCCTGTAAAGCTGCAGCAAGTAATTTTAATTAACAGGCCCTTCCGGCCTATGTGCCCCTACCATCCGAATACCTCAAATCACCAACAATCCCCGCATGTTTCAGTGAGTGGGAGGAAACCGGAGCTCCCGAAGGAAACTCATACAGACACGGGTAGAACGTAGAAACTCCTTACAGACAGCACCAGATTCGAACCTGGGTCACTGGCACTGTAGCGTTACACTAACTGCTTCGCTAACCGTGCCACCCAAAGACTTCATTTGTATCTGTGCATTGTAAGTGGCAATAAATGTTATTCATACATTCAAATTAATGGGTGAATAGAAGTGAAAACTTAAATTAATTTCCCCTTTTTTCTATTTTACAAGTTTATTCAAACTACATCACAGCAAAACTACACGAACTATGCAAAGACCTCCACTAAACAATACCATACAAAGTTACTGCACAGATGCAATAAACTACTGTATATACTATTTACATTTTCAAATTAAATTCCTGTTGTCTCTATTTATGATGCACTCAATCCCGTGGGATTTCGCTCACTGTCCTTTCATCAATTTCCCCTTGCCCCACTTCAACTGCTCCTCTCACCTCACAGATTCACACCATTTACTCAGGAAACATGGCAGAGAGAGCTATTGCAGCCGTTCTTCATGATGCATGAGCAGCTCCTCCTCTGATCTGCAGGCCTTTGTTTGTCAATGGGATATTGGATTTGGAATTGCTTACTGTCGTGGATTTAAATACAGTAAAGAGCTTTGCTTTGAGTGCTTTCCAGGCAAATCAAGTCATGCAATAATTACAAACAGCTGTTTTTACACTGTCAAATAGTGCAGGGTATAGAAAAAAGTACAGTTAAAAGCAGACCAAGGACATCATTTTTGTTGTCAGTTAGAGATCTATTTAATAGTAGGTCGTCACAACTCACGAGAAATGAATGATGGAAGTTGAGTGATCATTTAGTTTCATTTACCAACACTAAAGATATCAAACTCTATTGAATTGGAATCTTATGTGGTAAATAACAATGAAATATAGACCAAATGAAGAATGTGTTAAAGTTGATGATCATCCAATTGTACTAGTCTTCCTTTGGCTTGGCTTCGCGGATGAAGATTTATGGAGGGGGTAAAAGTCCACGTCAGCTGGAGGCTCGATTGTGGCTGACAAGTCCGATGCAGGACAGGCAGACACGGTTGCAGCGGTTGCAGGGGAAAATTGGTTGGTTGGGGTTGGGTGTTGGGTTTTTCCTCCTTTGTCTTTTGTCAGTGAGGTGGGCTCTGCGGTCTTTTTCAAAGGAGGTTGCTGCCCGCCGAACTGTGAGGCGCCAAGATGCACGGTTTGAGGCGATATCAGCCCACTGGCGGTGGTCAATGTGGCAGGCACCAAGAGATTTCTTTAGGCAGTCCTTATACCTCTTCTTTGGTGCACCTCTGTCACGTTGGCCAGTGGAGAGCTCGCCATATAACACGATCTTGGGAAGGCAATGGTCCTCCATTCTGGAGATGTGACCCACCCAGTGCAGCTGGATCTTCAGCAGTGTGGACTCGATGCTGTTGGCCTCTGCCATCTCGAGTACTTTGATGTTAGGGATGAAGTCGCTCCAATGAATGTTGAGGATGGAGCGGAGACAACGCTGGTGGAAGCGTTCTAGGAGCCGTAGGTGATGCCGGTAGAGAACCCATGATTCGGAGCTGAACAGGAGTGTGGGTATGACAACGGCTCTGTATATGCTTATCTTTGTGAGGTTTTTCAGTTGGTTGTTTTTCCAGACTCTTTTGTGTAGTCTTTGCCTTGGCGAGTCTGTTGTCTATCTCGTTGTCGATCCTTGCATCTGATGAAATGGTGCAGCCGAGATAGGTAAACTGGTTGACCATACAAACTAACGAAACAGCATTCTCTAGTCCTCGGTGCAAAAACATGCAAACACACAACCAGACAAATGATACATATGCAGTACATACAATCATATATAAAAATAAATAAATATTGCTTAATAAATTGTAGAGTCTAGGAGGGTTAATATGAATTGTTCATTCAGTCATTCAACATTCTTACTGCTCATTGAAAGAAGTTGTTTTTCAATTTGCTCTGATATTCCTGTACCTCTTTCCCAACAGGAGCAGCTGAAAGATGCTGTATGTGGGATGGAAGGGGTCCTCAATGGTTTTGCGTTCTCTCTTCAGGTAACGATCCTGGTAGACCACATGGATGGGGGTGGGGAGGGGAAGGAGACTCCAGTAATTTTCTCTGCCACTCATGGTCCTATGGATTGACCTCCAATCCATTTCACTGCAGAAACTGTACCACACAGCTGGCCAGGATGCTCGCGATAGAGCTCCTATGGAAAGTTGACAGGATGGTGGCTGTTAGTCTTCCCTGCTTCAGTCTTCTCAGGAAGTACAGTCATTGTTGCACCTTCCTGATACGTGAGGAGATATTTTGTGTCCAGGATAGGTCACTAGTTAAGTGGACTCTGAGGAAACTGATGTTCTTCACTCTCTCCATTACCAAGTTATTAATGTGTAGTGGATCACAATCATAGATGGAAAAAATAACAAAGACCCATTTTTATCTCTGGAATCTAGGATCCTGCATATGGTGTAGATTGTCTGTGTTCTGATGCCCACCTCAAGATTGTGGGGAGTCCCACAATACATAGCCACTTTTTGGCAGCACTGTGAAATGCAAGTTCCAGGACATCCAGCAAGTGGCGCTGCTGAAGACACTTTGCCTCTGTCGTGTTGTGTGCAACAGGAGATGTGCAGTTTATAGCTTCTTTCCAGTGCTCAGTTTGAGACATAGCTCTGCAGATCAGAAGCTGAGTGGATTCTATAGGGAGGTCACTGATCACAAAGTAAGCTGTGAATATTTATTTCTCTGTTCTTTGACATTTATGATCTCTTTTTTTTCTTCTTTTTTTGGTGGTTTGTGGGAATTTATGCAATTGCATTTGATTCATCTTGTGTACCTGTGTGGTTACAGCAAATAAGAATTTCAGTGCATCTGTACATTGTACTTATGTACATGACAATGAACTCTCATCTCAAGTAAGGGCTTACTGCAATATGTCCTCAGTGTGCACTGTGATTCTGTAAGAGGTTAGAAGTAGCTGTGAAGTTAAATTTTCACTCCTGTTCACTAGGACAGATCCTTATAAGGCCACAGTAATACAAGATGGAAAAATACCACAAAATAAACCCAACCTTACAGGATGCATCTCAACATCAATGGTCACTACTGACAATATGATATGTGAGCTTATTATGACATACAAAAATGCAATATGCCAATGTATCAAAATTCTTACTTGCTGCAGCCGTACAGATACGCAAGATACACCAACTACAGTAGCATAAATTAAGTTACCACAATATGCCATGAGACATTATGACAATAACATTAGCTGGATAGTGAAGAAGTCAAGGTTGACCTTCCAGAGAAGGTTGAGGGGAGGTTTGATATACGAGATGAGAATGAATTGATAAGGATGTTGCTGGCAATTGAGGAACTCATTTACAGGGAAAGTTTAACCAAGTTAGGACTTTATTCCCTGGAGTGAAGAAGAATGAGGGGAGATTTGATAGAGGCATACAAAATTATGAGGGGTATAGATAGATTAAATGGCTTTTTCCACTGTGGAAGAACTAGAGGACATGGGTTAAAGGTGAAAGGGGAAAAGTGGTGAATGCAGGCTCAATTTTGACATTTAAGATAAAATCGGACAGGTACATAGATGGGAGGGCTATGGTCCAGGTGCGGGACAGTGGGACTAGGCAGAATAATAGTTTGACACATTAGATTGGAAGAAGGACCTGTTTCTGTGCTATATTATTCTATGGTTCTTTGTAGTAATTAGAGAACAGTTCAAGGTTTGGGACTCATATTTAAAACTTTAAAAAAATATTTTATTTATGAAAGAAAAGAAACAACCATGATTACAGAAAATAAAATATAACATATCAAATTTTAAACATGGTCACAGAAAAAAAACTAAAAAATCTACCAAAAAAACCCCTCAAGCCCCCTCCAAACCTAAAACTACACCCTCCCTCTATCCTACATCAAAACCCCCTACCCACCAAAAAAAGAAAAAGAGAATACCAAACACAATTCACTTAATATATGATAAGGAGACTCAGCGGCACTCAAAACCCTATCCTTATGTTTTCAAATTAAAATAATCAAAATATGGGCTCCAAATCCTTTTAAATACATAATATTTATCCCTTAAATTATACGTTATCTTCTCCAATGGAATACACGATCTTAATTCCAAATGCCATCTTTGAAAATTAAGATCCATTTGATCTTTTCCACAAAATAGCTATATATTTCCTTGCCACTGCTAAAGCTAATCTCAAAAAAGCCATTTGAAATTTATCTAATTTATGAAACAAACCCAATTCACTAAAATCTCTAATATCTCGGATACAGATTTAAAACTTAGAGCAAAAGCACAAAGTGCCACATAAGAGGCTGGTGTATAAATTAAGAGCTAGAGTTACTGAAGGAAATGTATTAGTATGGATTGAAAACTGTCACAAAGAAAACAATACCATGATACTGTAATAGACTAAGTATCTGTAGTGCAGGGAGCCTCAGATTCAAAAGGAGCTCAATAATCTGTCATTCTGTGATGAATGGATCTATCTCAGGACAGATCACAGAAACACAGGAAAGACAACAGTGACATGAATGACACATATAACATGAGACTGCCCTAGAATTCATTGAACATATCGCAATAATACAAGCCATATCCAAGTAACCTATGACAGGCACCAACATATGAGGAAGCCCTTATAATACAAGATGGGCCTCCGTAACACAGAACAGTCTCAAATAACACAAGGTAGACCTAAATCGCAAGGGACTGAAGTGTGCAACACCAGACATAACAACAAAGGCAACATTTAGAGCAAAACAAGGTTCATCTGCCCATTAAAGCCCTTTCCCCATTTAATCCCAGATAGAAGTAAGCTTCACCAAGACATTTTTATTAATTTTGCATCATCATTTTAACAGTGATCTAAATCTTTAAGTAAAATTGCTTTCTTGCACATCTTTTGATGGGGGGGGGGGGGAAGAAACATGACAATATTTTAAATGTTTTTCCCATAGTCCTGCAGATTTGCAACTTATAAGATATATTTATCTTAACCATTTTTTTGATATTCATTATTAATCTTTATTCCTGGTTCAAGACTGACCACCATTATCCAAATTATATCTGAATGATTACACTAGAATATCAGCTACATATTCTGTTTATCATTGATTCCAAGTAAAACACAAAAACATGCAGATGCTGTGATTGTAGTAAAAAACACACAGAAATACTGGAGAAACTCAGCCGATCTCCAACGTCTATCAGTGGGCCTGAGCCCTTCTTCAAGGTAAAAGCAAAAAGAAGGCAGATATCTGAATTAAAGACTGGGATTGAGGGGGAAAATGGGAGGGGGAGGAATCCAGACCTAACAGCCAAAAGATGTTAATTGGATATGATGAGAGGAGAGGTGAGAATTGATTTTGACTCTGTGAAAGGAGACAGAATGAAAATAGAAGAGAGAGGGAGAGATAATGGAGGGTGGGGGTGGGAGGTTATTCCAAACCATCACCTATCATCCTTGGTGCATTTCTTCTTCTCTTCAGAATTTAATTTACATCTTATTTGTAAAACACACTATAATAATTAACATGCAATATTTTTATGTATAAAATTGGCATTTATTCACAGAACCATATAAATTTCACTGAATCAGGCTGGGCATATGGAGCTGAGTACCAGAGAGATATACCCCATTCACAAAACAAAAACAGCTCAGTCATGGTTAAATTTATATCATGTGACACCCCAAATAATAATGTTACCTGCAATTTCATGCAGAACTGGCCAACTAACCCAAAGAATGATACCCCAAGGATTTAACGTTATTCCCAAACCACACCACTCCACACTACGGAGGCCCAAATGTAAGAAGATTAAAGTACAGAACTAACCCATGTCAAGAGAGTATGATATAAAAAAAAGTAATATTTTATCTCCATAAGATGAATTTTCTTTCTGAGCGAAATGGGGACGAGTGACTGCCACAAAATAAGGGCTGGAGATGATGGAAATTAATTTTAGTTCTATTCAAGGAAGGGCTAGGGCCCAAAACGTTGATTACCTTTTAGTTTGTATGGATGTCGAGTTTCTCCAGCACTTTTGTGTACATATTGCACTAGAGTCAGTGGTTCTCAATATTTTCCCAGTCACACACGATGCCATAGTTAGTAAAGGTGATATGTGAGTGGGGAAAAAGGTTGAGAAGCACTGCACTAGACCCCAGCATCTGCAGATTATTTTATTTTAACTCATTTTATGTTGGTTTACCACACCAAGCACCCCGTTGAACGTCTTTAGAAGTAACTACAAGAAAAGAAGCCTTAACCAATTCTGGTATACTTTTGAGCCTCATTTCAAGAGAGACATCCGCCTGCGCTGAGGACTTCTGTCCACAGGCGAGCGCAATACGGCTGCATCAACCGTTCGTGCAAAGCGACTCATTCAGGTCCCAGACCCACTGATTCGACCAGAGAGCGCAACGCTGCGACAGAACACACCGAACAAAGTAAGTGCTGGAGGCTCTCAACAAACCAGGCAACATTTGCTTCAGATGAAAAGTCTCCGACCTGAAACGTTTATTCGCCTCCTCTCTGCCCAGATGCTGGCCGACCTGCCGAATGTTCACTGCATTTTCTGTTTTTGGTTGCAGATTTCCCATTTGTTGCAAACGAAAATTGCAAATGCGCCGCCCCTGAACCCCAGAACACAAGTCGTTGGAGAGAACTGACGGTGAACCAAACAAAATAGAGTGTATTCAACTGCAGGAGCATATTGCCCGTGTCCATATGTGGAAATATTTTCCAAAAAAGGTAAAAGAAAAGTCATGACATTTTTTTTTTAAAGTCACAAACGCCAAGAGTGGTTCAACAGTGAAGTAAGTGGCACACACGGCAGCGTCTAACGGATAACGGGATGCGCTCAGTGAACGGGGGTTGGTTTCATTTTATTTATCAAATGGAGGAATGAAACAGATTGACGGCGAGAAAAGCCTCGGACGCAAGAGTTCAAGTGCAAGAGATCTCAGACTATTCAATGGGCGCAGCGCAGAGGCTGGGTAAAACGTTACTCAAGAGCCGGGGGCTGTTGAATGGGAAGATGAATGAAAAACAAGGCCAGGTGCCATTCTTAATTCGCCAGTTTCTGGACACACATGCCCGGCGTAGCCCGCTGACACATTCGATACGGGTGTCGGTCTGTCCAGATGCAGAAGAATAGGCGTTGGGACTGGAGGGGGGAACCGAGAGCCAGCAATTTGCCACACTTTCCCTGTGCCTGCCTCCGCGAGATTCTCTCCTCCCCGGCTGCTCGTTGTATCTCAGGCGCACTGGTCCCACTTGCGCGCAAGGGTGGTGGCCGGAAGAGAGAGAGCATGCTGAGTTGGGCGATGAGAATGGGACGGTGTCGTTGCCTTCACGGTTTGGGTCGAGGCTTTATAAAGGGGGGGGGGGGGGGGGGGCGTGCGGAGTGTCGAAGAAGTGGGGGCGTGGAGCTTCTAACCACGCCATCAAAACATTGCAAACCACACACACACACGGGCAATTGAAAAAATAATTCACTCTCCCCACCGCCTTAAAAGTTGCCATCTGGGGGAATCTGATTTGACTCTGCCTCTTCTCTTGAACGACAATGCCCGGTGGCTCATTTCTGCAGTTCAAACTCTCTGGGATTTTGCCAGCTCTTTACTTCCTTGCGTCTCTCCCCGTGCTCGCTCGACTCTCGGCTTCGGTTCAGGTCGGGGAACTAAAATCGACGACGGCAGGTCTCAGCCAAGCCCGGAGGGGAATGAAGACTCTGATTCTGTTGGACGTGGACATCAGGGGTTCAGTGCGGAGCGTCAGCGAAAACTTTCTGTCAGTTCAACTCGACCCGGCGGTACTACACAATGGTTGGATAGATTTTTTGAGGTAGAGTCTTATTTATCGGCGAGGTAGAAAATTTTAATGCTTAGAATTTTTATCTCCTTGGTTCACTATCACCCACGTGAAATTAACGGGCCTGTTTTAATTCGACCAAGTGTGTTTTTTAGTTCATTTTCAAACGAACGTGGGATCGAAATTGACCAATATCACGTTTTAATTCAAACAAAAGCAACAATCATCTCTCTTCTGTGTATTCGACGTGGCATATTTCATTTCTAATCCCGCCGACTGATGATCCGGTTTGTTCAAGAGGTGTGTTTTCCTCCCAGTTTGGATTATCATTTATTGTAAACAAAAAAATCTCGTCTTTTTTAAACTTCGGAACGATTTTAAAATACAACGATTTAGAAAAAAGGAAATGTGCAAGTTAATTTCGGAAAAAAAAACCTACTAGTCGCCAAATTCGATAAAGTGAAACCAGATTTGTGTTTTAAAATCGACAAATATTTTTTGGAAAGTGGTGATTGAGACCCGCCAGAATTATATTCAAGAAAATTAACGGCAAAATTAAGAGAAACGTGTAATTCACTCACGGGCATTCAGGATTATAATATCAATTAAATTGAAGACGATATTTCAAAGTGAGACATCTGATTATCGAAATGAAACAAAGTAGAGGAGGATTTAACAGAACCTCACATAATAATTTAACAGTCTCTCAGCTCTGGTCATCTCTCTCCCACTCCCTTCCCTCGATTCTCTTGTGAGTTTTCGTTTTTTTTTTAAAAAAACGTTTAACAGTGCACACCTAAACATCTTGCAGTGGACAGGAGATTGCATTTGGTTTAACCCCACAGTCAACCGGGCTATTTGCTCATTATTTCAGAGCCTCATAACTTTAAAACATCCAGTATGAAAACATTTATAAAATCGATTATTTAAGGGGCTCATGTGTCATGTTAAAGTTCTTAATATTTTGAATTTTGCATGCAACGCACAATCCAGGACGTAACCAGTATATCGCATGTAAGTCACTGTATGTGAGTATTATGTCGATAATATATAATTATACACGAGTTCTCAACTCCCAAAATATATTTAGAATAATGTTTCATATGCACTGTACCGGAAGATCTTGAATTGGAGCGAAAATAAACGAGCTTCCTTAAAAATCTTTACTAAACTTTCCCAGAGCTAAGAACTTTCGATTTACCAAAGTTTAACGGTTGAAGTTTAAATTTCGGTCTCCTTTTGAGACCCACATTTATCCGAGGCACCCTAAAAAGTTTCGGGTCTTTACATTTTTTTTGAACGCTGATAGAGAAATAGAAATCACATCGTTTGCTTTCAGGAATCTCTGCCGTGACGTCTCCCTCACAATTAATGTTCAGTTGGCGCAGCCGACCTGACCCGATTAAAGATGAAATTTCGCAGAAGAGTTTGGTGAAATGTGTTTTTTTTCTCTCTGAAAATTGATGTGTACTCTCCGCAGTTCCAAAAAGCTGGTAACCTTGGCTCGAGGGTTATCCCCCGCCTTCCTCTGGTTCGGTGGGAAAAGGACAGATTTTCTGCAGTTCCAGAACCATCGAAATCTGGCGAAACACAGGGGAGAACTTGGGCCAGACTACTACCTCAAAAACTACGAAGACGGTATTTGAATATTTTTTAAAGGCTTCTTAAACGATTAGCACTCTTTTCGGTGTAATTTTTACATCCTCGTGAAGTCGCACAAACTGGTTGATATATATAAATCCACGTTTGAAATTTAATTATTAGACATTATGAATTATAACTTTAAGGAAGAACGTTTAGCATCTATTCCTTTTAAAGCGCATGATATCACTGGAAGTATTTTACACCAATATTTGTAATGAAACATAATTCAGATATAGTTTTTTCCGAGTTTATATTTATTGTCATAGTACATACATGACATCACATACAACTCTGAGATTCTTTTTTTCCGGTGGGCGAGGCAGAATTACCACTTATTGGTAGTACAAAAATCTGTACCCATGTTAACAAATAAATAAATGTAAACAAACTGCCTGTACAATACAGAGAGGGGAAAAACACAATAAAGTAACAGTCCTTAAATGAGTCCCTCATTGAGTTTGTTGTTAAGGAGTCTGATGTTGGAGGAGACCTGAACCTGGTGGTGCGAGTCTTGTGGCACTTGTACCTCTTTCCCGATAGGACTTGTAGCAAGAACAGAGCGTGTGCTGGGGTGGTGTGGATCCCTGATCTCCATATTGTCTTTTCAAGCAAATGTTGTACAATATAGATTCGCCTTATAGCTCACAGTCCACCTTATATTCTACATTGATTCTCTATAACTTAACACGGGCCAAACGGCCAATAGATGCATTTAAAACTCCGTGTTTTCAGATTTTAAGAGGGGAACGGGTTCACCGTCACCGCCGCCTTTGGTTGATAGGCACCGAAGTCAAAAATATTCCCGTTCCAATGTAAACCATTTTAGATTGCAAGTGAATAAACAGGAGAAATTTCAACGCGATCATATTCCTCTTTTTAAAAGGGGGGTTGTAAATTACCAGAAATGTAATTTTATCCGATTGCTTTCATGTTGAGAGGACTTTGTTTTGTCATTTCAGACATTGTCCGGAGTGACATAGCTCTGGATAAACAGAAGGGCTGTAAAATCGCTCAGCACCCAGACATCATGCTGGAGTTACAGAGAGAGAAGGCATCGCAGATGCAGATCGTCCTGACTAAGGAGCACTTTTCTAATACCTACAACAACATCACAATAACAGGTAGGAAGAGCAGCCCGAGCTTGTTACCTGCGAGGGGCCATGTTGAGGCTTCGCTCGAACGGAGTGCTTTCGACCACTCTGGTGAACCGCGGCGCACAGGGCTTTGAGCCGGAGCCAGAGTTGAGATGGGTTGAGGAGGAGAGGTCTTCGATGAGATTTGCCTCATTAAGACCCAACTTTTACATTTTGTGTATCGAAACGTCCTCGCTGAACCCAGATGTCTTTATGCACTTTACAACCTTCTCCTCGACATGAATTTTAGTTTTCAAAGGAACGAGAAGCAGAATTACGATTTTTAGTTGGAAAATCTATTAGTTTTTTTTGAGAATTGTTGCAAATAAAAATTTAATGGCGCGATTTATGAATTTATGTACTACTTTTGGGGAAAGTAGCGTGTGGCATGCAAATAAACCACCTTAAACTTCTTTAAGTTTAGCTGAATAATGGTGGAAAATGCGTGGGTTGCCTGCTGTTGTGTCCATTGAGCGAGGTGTCGTTTGGCCTGGCTGCGGTAACTAACCAGTTGCATCAAGTCGCTGGAGCATGTCACCTACCTGCTCCGTCGTGAGGTCTTACCCGCACGTCGTTAACCAGTTGCGGGTAGTGAACTAATTGGTTGAATCTTGGACGTAGTATAGCCATTACATTTGGTGAGCCTGTTTGCTCGTGGTGTCATGTTTTGTTTTTCAAGTTGCACGTGTTACCAATTGCCACCAGCCCACTTACTGCATTCGATGTACAAGTTACACATGGCGTACCAATTTCATGTGTTGCACGCAGCATATTTTGTACAAGTATCATGCCGTTTAATGAGCTAAATGTATGTGGTATATTAATTGTACAGGATGAATTAAATGTGGTGTAGTGTCCGATGATTATATAGTTATGATAATTAAGCTGGAGAAACCAACAAAAATTTTTGTTTTAAAATGATGCAACAACTGTTTTCTGCTAATACATTCAATTGCAGTTTGTCAAAATGATTGTGAAATCTGCAAAGCATTTGTGTTCACTATGCTCTCAGTACTGGAATTTTACATTCCATAATGTTTGAAACGCATTTAAATTATTATTAATTTGTACTGAATGGAGTCCTGAAGTATCAAATAATGATGTGGTAAAATATTATTATGCGTCGGTGAATATTTTGCCCTGAAATTGATCTACGACTTCAAATATCTTGGATCTGATCACTAATGAAACAATAAATCTTTTTAATGCACAGATGTTCTCTGTGCTGGTAGTAGTTAACAATTCATAGTTGGCAAAGCTGGTTTAGGTACATCTGAATCTGAAGTAAGTGATAATGGAATGGTATGTGTGCAGGCTCAGGGGTGGGCACAGAGCCTGATACCCAGATGACCAGTATGTTTTGGGAAAGTGGTCATAGACAGCGAAATGAGTGGGAGTGCAGCTCAGTCTTGGGATTTAAAATTTGGAATGGTTAGTTTATAAAATTCTCATGAAGCTTTGAGACTAACTTTATATGTTTGGACATTTTTGCTGGGCAAAAATAGTGAATTCAGAGTTTGGGGTTCAAAGTACGAAACTGATGGGGTCCTGTTTATTGAATTGTGTGCATATACATATCCAAAACTATTTGGGCACGAATGGCTAATGAAATAAGAGACAAGATTAAGCTGAAAGACATGAAAAAGGTAAAGACTGGAAATTGAGAGATAGACAACAAAAGATACTAAAACATGAAGAGTTACAAGAAAGGAGAGTAAAGAAACTTGCAAGTGATAGCAAGTTTTGTAATTCTATTGGGTATAAAAGAGTGATTATTAGAAGGAAAGTGGTACACGTGATTGGAAATTAAATCAAGGAAATGACAAATGTATGGAATAATCTTTTATGCTGGGGTATTTGCAGTAAGGGATGAGGGCAATACACTCAACAGTATAAAGAAATGGACATTGAATCAGAGTTGAAATCTCACCCCTTATGGAATCAAAATGGCTATAATGGAGAAAATAATTGCACCAAAGGGTGTGAACTCCTAAAGGCCAGATGGTTAGCATGCCTGGATTTAATGGAAGTAGGTGAGAACATTGCAGAGGAATTAATTGTAATCTTCCAAAGTTCTCTCTTGGGAAATTGCTCATGCTTTGCCACAGTTTAAGATGGGGAAGAGAGCTAAACCAGGGATTAAAAAAATACTTAATCTAATATTCAATGTCAAGAAATTACTAGAATTTATGATTAAGGCCAGAATAAATGAACACCTTGAAATTTTCAAAGATAAAATCAGAAAATGCTGGAAAAACTCAGTGTGTTAAACAACATTGTGGAGAGAGATGCAAGGTTTTGTATTTCAGGACTGGGAAAGTAAGAAACGCTTCAGAAAGGTAGGAGAGGATGAAGTGAATATCCTTGGTAGGGAGAGATTGGGGTTGTCCAGGTGAACCCAATATCATCTGGTTAATGAGGGAAACACCACCCTTCTATTCTGGCATCTGTCCTGAAGGGTTTGGTTGGACTACCTATTGCCTTCCAGGGATGCTGTCTGACCCACTGAGCTCATTGTTTGCTCAACATTCCAGCATGTGCAGTCTTTAAAATTAAATTTAGACAGACAGCACAGTAACAGGCCCTTTTAGCCCATGAGCCTGTGCCACCCAATTACACCCAATTGACCTACAACCCCCAGTTCTTTTGAATGGTTGGAGGAAACCGGAGCGTCCCACCCCCGGGGAAAATCCATGCAGATATGGGGAGAATGTACAATCCCCTTACACACAGCGCAGGATTTGAACTCCGGCCCCGATCGTGTTGTGCTAACTGCTATGCTAAACGTGCTGCCCTCTATTTTTAATTCTGCTGTGAGTTCGCAAGATCTGCCTGCTTTAAAGAAGGGAGTTCAGTCAAGCCCCCTCATACTGCTTACCCACTTCACTTTCAACTGTCCGACTCTCTGACCACGTCCTTATCAATATTCACTGGTTCCACTCTTTCCATCTCCATGACTTCCTCCATCCTCCCGCCCCCCCCCCCCCCACCCCAGCAAGTGGTTTGTCCCTCCACCTCTCTCTCCATCTATCAGGCTCTTGAACCTCCCTTGGTTGCACTCGACATAGTCTGCCCCAACACCACAAAAGGCCTGATTGCACCATTGTAATGCCTCATTTTCCTTGGACTGAATATTTTCATTACAATCTATCTTTTGTATTTATTAACTCTTTAATGCATGCTGTGTTTATTTTTACAAAGTACCTGTTTGGCTGCATTAAATAAGAATTTTGGTGCATATATAAATTCATTATTTGTCCAATACCCAATCACCTCTTGGCGCCTCCTTGGCTTCATATAAGTAAGTTTTAAAGTAGTAACCAAATTAATATCATAGAGAACATTCCATGTATGTTTTGATAATTCAGCAAGGTTGATAAACAACAACTCCTTATTTGGTAAGATAATTAAAGACTATTAGCCACTGGGTAAGGGACGGCCCTGATTAACGAATCCTGACTCTCTAAGAAATATGTAATTGTATAGAGCTGTCTGTTCAAATTTTCTAGAAACCTCAGGGACTGAAGGTAAAAAAAAAAGATATGATTTGTAAGCCTCAAAGCAGTCTTTCTTAGGAGTGAATCTAGATGCACCTGGCAGTGCTTCTTGGTTTAATGGAGTTCTCATGCTTAGCAAAGTGATTAAAAGTTTTTTTTGCAGCTGTATTTCTGTTTGTTTTAAAACACCTAAAGGTCCTTTTTAACAATGTCACCCATGTTTTACTTTGTCTCAATAAAGGGTCCCAATCCAAAACATTGACTGACCATTTCTACCCATGGATGCTGACAGACTCACTGTATCCCTCCAGGCAGCTCATTGTTTGCAGAAGAATTACACAAGATTGCTTAAGACTATAAGACCATAAGATAAAAGAACACAAGTAGGCCATTCAGCCCATCAAGTCCATTCCACCATTCCATCATGAGCTAATCCATTCTCCCATTCAGCCCCACTCTCCTGCTTTTTCCCCCTAACCTTTGATACCCTGACTATTCACATACTTATCAATCTCTTCCTTAAATTCTCCCAATGACTTGGCCTCCACAGCTGTCTGTGGTAGCAAATTCAGAGATTCATCACTCTAGCTAAAGAAATTCCTCCGTATCTCTGTTTTAATGGGTGCCCTTCAAGCCTGAAGTTGTGCCCTCTTGTCCTTGATTCTCCTAGCATGGGAAACAACTTTGCCACATCTACTCAATCCAGACCTTTCAACGAATACTTCTATGAAGTCCCCCCTCAGTCTCCTGAACTCCAGAAGTACGGTCCAAGAGCCGTCAGTCATTCCTTGTATGCTAATCTCTTCATTTCACATTTATGCACTTTTGTATCTTGCTAGACAAGAGTAGAAAAAGAAAGGGATTAGTGGTCTTACTGAATTGTTGAACTGTTTGAAGGGATTAGCCAGTTTCCACTTTTTTATGTGTTTATGTTATTTGCTTTGTCATAATTGAAATCTAATCCATAATTGAATTCTAATCCTGGTTATCATCCTGCATTGAACCCTTCTCTTTTTATATGATAGACAGACTTAGAAAGAATCAACCTGAACACCAAAAAAGGTTTGCTTGTCTCAAAAGCTGAAGTGTGAGAGGCAATCTTATTGATAGTGTAAATTCAAGGGGTGGTTGGGGGGGGGGGGGCCTTGACTAAGTAGCTATGAGAGCAAGTTTTTCCTTTGGAAAATATAGCACATGGGCTCCTCTTGTCAGAAGAGGAATGTATTGGGAAGGGCTGTGGCTGTCATGTGGCTGTTAGCACTGTTCCCTACCTCCTCAGAGGACACACCAGCTGCCAATCAAGGTTTGGTTCCGTCCCACTCATTAGTGCACACCTTGCTGTTGGGACCATGTAAATTACCTGGACTGGACTCTCCAGCCTGCCTGTACTTGGCCTTGGGCCATTGGCTGTTGTAATTGGATTAACCCTCCTGGCACTGAGACATTGGCCCTTTGGAAATGATCTGGGCTTGACCCTCCAGCACTATAAAGATGCCATGTGCTCTTTGATCTCTCTCTTTGTCAGCATGGGAGCCACCCTTCTTCACTCCAGGCCTAGAAATGTGGAAGGGTGCTGGAGAAACTGTTAGTAAGAATGTGCATTGTTAAAAGGGTTGGGAGCATTTAATTAGTGTTCCTTGTAGCATAGAGCTGTGCCTGCACTGATTCGAAGGGTGGTGGGGAATCGTAGTGACTTTTCCTTGATCATTGTATTTACCAGTTCATTGTGTGTGTGTGTGTGTGTATTTTGTCCCCACACTATTTTCCCCATGTTTGTTATTAATTGTCTGCTATTTCTTTATCATGGCTGCTATAAACTGTGTGTGTGCTGCATCAGTTACCATTTCCCACACTTGCCTTCTGTAAATAAAATCCTTCCCTACATCAAAACTATGTTCAGAGTCTTTGCCTTTGAGATCTACCAAACCTGTTTCCTCACTCACTGTTTGTGGAAGAAATGAGGGGGAGTTTTTCTTTCAAAGGATTGTGAATCTGTTACCTCAGAGTCATGGATGCTAAATCATTAACTGTATTCAAGCTTGAGATGAAAAGGTTTACTATTGGAGAGCTATGGTGTTAGGGGGAATAACCAGGGAAATAGAGTTGGCAGCTAATTGAATGCTAAGGCTGGTTTGAGGTGCTGAGTGCTTCTTATACAAGTCATTAACACTATTCGCTGAAATCTTGCTCTTGCTTTTCTACTTTGTATGGCCATATGCTTTGTTAGAGTTGACTGCCTCAAATGCTTATGAAAGAACCTCTTCAATCAGGCATAATGTAGCAATAAACATGAACTTGAACTTGAAGAGCTCTAGGTAATACGGTAATTTTCTCCATGCAGGGACTGCTTCTCAGCAATGTGAAATTCGTGACGTTACAATGCTGAACTCTCACCCTGTGTTTGATGTTAATCAATCTTGACTGTGTAGCTACATTATTGTTTAAACTGTACAACCTGTTTCAACCAAGAATTCCCCCCCCCCCCCCCCCATTCATTTTATCTTCTCTGTTTTTGGCCGTAACTTAAATACCTGTGAATCTTACGTGAGATAGGAGGTTAATGACTTTCAATCAAAATATCATGTTTAATTTCAAGCAGTACCAAACAGAGACAATGACAAAGGAGAATTTAGGACATCGTTGGTTAAAACAAATCACAGGGGTTTACATTGTGCCCAGGCTGATGGGATAAAAATATATTCTGCCTGTTTTCTGTAAGGTCTTATTATAAAAACTAAGCAGTTCCTAATGTTAAGAGCCAGAGGACAAAATGATTCCTAATTCAGGACTAAATTGGTAACATTACCAGGATCACAGATTGGCTGCTACAGGAGTTTTAAATACATTATCCTCGTACATCAGGGCATGTCCTTAGGTTGGGGGTCAGAGTACTGAATTTAATAAAGCAGCTCTCTTGATCCACCACCTTAAGCATTGAGACACATGAAAGACTGCAGATGCTGGAATCTGAGGCTACACACAATGCTTAGGAGGAGCTCAGCGGGTCGAGCAGCATTGGTGGGAGAGAAGGAGTAGTTTAACTTTTGGGTTAGAACTCTTCATTAAAGCTTCACTCAGACCTTCATCAAGGATTGACTTTCTCTGCCACTGCTGTGGTTGGTATATGCACCTTCTACAATGTGCATCTTGCCAAGGATCCTTTAGTACATGTGTTTCGACCAGCCAGAAAGGCAGGGCAACAGGGAATCAGAACATCAGGTGTAAATTTCCATTCAGTTACTCAATAACCTCCTTCTAGAACCTGTTCTTTGGAGTGACAGAGGATGAGAGGTGACATAATAGAGGTATATAAGATTATGAGATGCATGCCTGGAATGCATTACCAGGCATGGTGGTGGAGGCTGGTACAATAGGGCCATTTAAGAGGTACTTGCACAGGGACATGCATGTAAGAAAAATAGAAGGTCATGGGTATGTGGTATGGAAGGGTTAGATTGTTGTGGAGTAAGTTTACATCATGGACTGAAGAGCTGTACTGTTGAAAACCGCAACTCACTACCATTCAGTCAAGGGCTATTGGGCAAGGCCTTACCAGCAACATCAGTGTCCTATGAATTACTGGAAAAAAAACGTTTATTGTGACTAGCTGATTAAGATTAGGCCCAATGAGAAGGTTACTTGCAACTGATTGCACATCATCCTTCTGACGATTAACCTACATTAATTACTGATTAAACAATGCATTGAGTTTAATTTTTTTTTGCCTGTTTGGAACTCCCTGCAATCTTTCTATCTCTGCAATCTTCTCCAGCCCTCTAACCTTTGAGATGCCTCCACTCCTCCAGTCCTGAACATCCTCCATATTAACAGCTCCATCATTAGTGGTATGCCATTAACTACCTGGGCCTCAAGCTCTGGAATTTCCTCCCTAAACCTCTCTGTTTTTCTTTCTATTTAAGATTTCGCCTAAGTATCTACATCTTTCATTAAAGTTTTGGACCTCTACCTTCACATCTCTGGTGTGGTTCCCACGAATCTTGGCATATAACAACAACATCAGATGTGTTCTATAAAAATAAGTTTTTATTGCTGTTATCAGACATCTATGTGGATACACAAAGATTAATTGGCAACAAAGTTGATTCTCAATGTTCAAGTTTATTATCATTCGAAAGTACAACCTGATAAAACAGTGTTCTCTGGTTCATGGTACAAAAACATGCAAGCACACAACCAGACATAACATATGTACTGACCAATGATGCATATGCAATACATATATGAAAAGAAATAAATATTATTTAACAAATATTAGCATTTTGGAGGGTTAGTATGAGCAATTCATCAGTCATGCCCGTTTTAGTGTACCAATCTTAGTAAGTGTTGGCAACTTGTTGTTTGTTTTTGAGAATTAATTTTAATAAGTCAACTTCCACGCAAAGTCAAAACTACTAATGTGCCTTGGCATGTCTTGACTAGTTAAATTGCTGCTTGATAGGAAAGGAACTTATTAATGCTAACATTCTTAATCATAAACAGAATAGAAAAAAATCTAAAATAATGCCAGAAAGTTTGGAGTTAGAAATAATTGTTGAAGAAAAAAACCTCTTCCTTAACTATTACCAGGTGAGACTATTTAAATGTAGATTGGTTAAAGAGACAATTGGATTTATTTCCTGAGTGAGAGGATTTAGGGATGGCAATGAATGATGATGGTTAGTTCAATTTTATTGTGAGCAGTCCAGCTAATCAGCCCATGCATAGTACACCAATTAAAACACAATACAGAGTTACAGGGAGAGATCAGAGCAAAGACAACATTATTTTACCAGTGGGAGGTCCATTCAGGAGTGCAATAATGTCAGGAAGGAACCTGTCCTCGAATCTGGTGGGATGCGGTCTCACACATGACAGGAGGTGGGAGAAGAGAGTGTGGTGGAGGTGGGGCAAGCATTTTAATATATCGGCTGTTTTTCTAGGGGCAGTGGGAGATGTTTGTGGACTCCAACACATCATTAACAGATGTGAACACAGCTCAGACCCCCACCCCAGCGATGCATTGGAGTGGGGAATTTGAAAACTGCCCCCAAATAAAAGGGGAAGGTTTCTTTGGTAATAGCTATTTCTCCTCATTCCAGTTACTATTTTCTTTGGCTTGGCTTCGCGGACGAAGATTTATGGAGGGGGTAAAAAAGTCCACGTCAGCTGCAGGCTCGTTTGTGGCTGACAAGTCCGATGCGGGACAGGCAGACACGATTGCAGCGGTTGCAGGGGAAAATTGGTTGGTTGGGGTTGGGTGTTGGGTTTTTCCTCCTTTGCCTTTTGTCAGTGAGGTGGGCTCTGCGGTCTTCTTCAAAGGAGGTTGCTGCCCGCCAAACTGTGAGGCGCCAAGATGCACGGTTTGAGGCGTTATCAGCCCACTGGCGGTGGTCAATGTGGCAGGCACCAAGAGATTTCTTTAGGCAGTCCTTGTACCTTTTCTTTGGTGCACCTCTGTCACGGTGGCCAGTGGGGAGCTCGCCATATAACACGATCTTGGGAAGGCGATGGTCCTCCATTCTGGAGACGTGACCCATCCAGCGCAGCTGGATCTTCAGCAGCGTGGACTCGATGCTGTCGACCACTGCCATCTCGAGTACTTCGACGTTAGGGATGTAAGCGCTCCAATGGATGTTGAGGATGGAGCGGAGACAACGCTGGTGGAAGCGTTCTAGGAGCCGTAGGTGGTGCCGGTAGAGGACCCATGATTCGGAGCCGAACAGGAGTGTGGGTATGACAACGGCTCTGTATACGCTTATCTTTGTGAGGTTTTTCAGTTGGTTGTTTTTCCAGACTCTTTTGTGTAGTCTTCCAAAGGCGCTATTTGCCTTGGCGAGTCTGTTGTCTATCTCATTGTCGATCCTTGCATCTGATGAAATGGTGCAGCCAAGATAGGTAAACTGGTTGACCGTTTTGAGTTTTGTGTGCCCGATGGAGATGTGGGGGGGCTGGTAGTCATGGTGGGGAGCTGGCTGATGGAGGACCTCAGTTTTCTTCAGGCTGACTTCCAGGCCAAACATTTTGGCAGTTTCTGCAAAGCAGGACGTCAAGCGCTGAAGAGCTGGCTCTGAATGTTACTGTGGTAAAATATGAAATTGTTCCATTTTTACTTGGCTGCTTAAACTATAAGGTGCAGAGTGTATCACTTGGACAGAAAGAAGAGAAACATCAAGAACAGAGTTAAACAAGAAAGTCTACAGATACTGTGATTGGAGTAAGTACTCAAAAATGCTGGAGAAACTCACCAGGTAATGAATGGAGTGTTCATAGAAAGAAAAGATACATAACCAATGTTTTGAGCTTGTGGCCTTCTTCAAGGTATGAGCAGAACACAGGCAGACACCTGAATAAAAACATAGGGGAAGAAGGGATGGGGGAGGAGCACAGGCCCACAGCAAGAGATCATAGATTGATATTAGTGGGAGGGCACAAGAGAAAAAAGCTGAGGTGATAGGGCGAGGGGATAGCTCTCTAAATGGGGAGGGAAGGGGCCGGAGAACTGGAGGAAAGGAGACAGAGGGATAGGGAAAGAAAGGGAGGGAGGGGAGGGGCCTAACAGAAACCGGAGAAATCATTGTAAATGCCATCTGGTTGGAGAGTACCCAGATGGAATATTAAGTTTTGTTCCTCCAATTTGTGGGTGACCTTTGGTTTGGCAGGGCATGAGGCCATGGACAGATTTGTCTGTGTGGGAATGGAGTGCGGGATTGAAGTGGGTGGCCACTGAGAGGTCCATGTTATTGCTGCAGACAGAGTGAAGGTGCTCTCCCAGTCTATGTCCTGACTCTCCAAAGTAGAGGAGGCCACATTGGGAGCCCCATATGCAGTAGATGAACCCAGCAGATTCTCAAGTGAGGTGTTGCTTCACTAGGAAAGACTGTTTGGGGTCCTAATTAGTGATGTGGGAGGAGGTGTGGGCACATGTAGCATTTCCTGCGGTCACTAGGTGCTAAGGGTGTGATTAGTGGGAAGGAATGAGTGGAGGAGGGAGTCCCGAAGGGAGTGGTCCCTGTGGAAGGCAGAGACAAAACGGAAAGGTGAAGATATGTCAGGTAATGGGATCACGTTGTAGATGGCAGAAATATGTTAGAAATTGAGGCTGATAGGATGTGGTAGGTGAGGACAAGGAGGATACTTTTTGGTGCAGTATGAAATTATTATCAAGACTCCCAACACGAGAGAATGTGGGAATTGTCACATTTACTTTAATTCCCTCAAGAAGGAGATACAGGAGCATCAAAACCAGGCTGCGGAATTGCTTCTTTAATCATCCCAAAAAAAAAAAATATATATATATATATATATATATATATATATATTTTGTGTTATATTTTTGTGTATCATTGTGTACTGTGTGTGCATCGTGGTCTGGAGAAACACTGTTTTGTCTGGTGTATATGTACAGTCAGATGATAATGAAGTTGAATTTGAATTTTTAAACAATGCACAAGAAATATTCCATATTTCTCTATGAACTAGAAGGGGCCATTCAGCCCATCAAGCTGTTCCTATAATTTTCCCTGTAGCCTTATCTCCCTGTCTTCCCTTTTATTTGCACACTTGGGCAATTTACAGCAGCCAAGAAACCTATAAACCATATAACATATAACAATTACAGCTCGAAAACAGGCCAATTTGGCCCTTCTAGTCCACACTGATCTAAATACCCTCCTCTAATCCCACTTACCAGCACTCTGCCCATATTCCTTCACCCTCCTCCCATCCATAAACTTATCCAACTCTTTCTTAAATGACAAAATTGACCCTGCCTCCACCACCTTTCCCGGAAGCCCATTCCACACAGTAACCACTCTCTGAGTAAAGAAGTTACCCCTCATGTTACTCCTAAACTTTTGCCCATCAACTCTCAACCCATGACCTCTTGTATTCATCTCTCCTACTCTCAAGATCTGCATATTTTTGGGATGCGGGAAGAAACTGGTGTACCCGTAGAAGACCCGCGCGGTTATGGAGAGAACGTACAAACTCCACATAGACCGCACCCGAGATCAGGATTGAACCCTGGTCGCCCTACTTGCTCTGCCACTGTGGCACATGAGTGACATTCCAACAATTTTCAACCATTCCCTTAAATTTAGTTTCAGTTTGAGCCTTAATATATTTGTCAGCTTTCAACTTTTCCTCCAAGTTGCTGAGGGCCACTTCAGCCCAGTGTCAAAGTCTGTACTCTCATCCTCACGACCAATGGAATACTCTGTTTCTCTGGAGAAGAATGTCCTTGGTCCCATCGTACCACTAAAATCAGATTATCTGGCCATTAGTACCAGACTGTGCAAGTGAGTGGACAAGGGTCAGGCCAATGGAGTACAATGCTGGAAAATGTGAGTTCATTTACTTTGGAAAGAAAAATAATAGATCAGACTGTCATTTACACAGTGAAAAATTGCAGATTTGTGTTGTGCAGGGAGACCTGGGAGTGCTTGTGCACAAATTGCAAACAGTTTACAGGTGCAGCAGGTAATCAAGAAGGCAAATGTGACATAATCCTTAATTGCTGGAGGGATTGAATTTACAAGCAGGGATGTTCAGTTGCAACTGTACATGGTACTGGTGAGGTGGCACCTAGAGAACTGCATGCAATTCTGGTCTCCTTACTTGAGAAAAGGATGTACAGAGGGTGCAGAGGATTAATTCTAGAAATAAGGAGAGATTGAATTGTCTGGGATTGTACTCATTGAAAATTAGAAGGATGGGACGTGATCTTATAGAGGCATTATGAAAGGAATCAGGAAGATAGAAGAGGGAGAATTTTTCCACTGGGAGCTGAGACTTGAACTAGAGGGCACAGCCTCAGCAGCCTGGCAGTAGATGTATGACAGATAAAGAGGTACTGCTTTTCCCAAAGAAGAGTGAATCTGGAATTCTCTGCCCAACGAAGCAGTTGATGGACAGTAAAATCCCTGTTATCCAAAATTCAAACAATCGGCAAAAAAAAATCATGGAAAAGAAATGGGTTTTAAAAAAAAAAAGGGATTAAAATGGGCGACCCCCCCCCCCCCCCACCCCAGCTAGTGGTCAGTTCGCCAATCATACAACACACTATCTCAAGCAACTGGAAAATTCACTTATCCAACATCTACCAACGCCATAGGTGCCAGATACCCGGGATTTTTACTGTATTTAAGTCACAGATAGATTTTTAAAAAATGGGTAAATTAAAGGTAATGGATAACAGGTGAGTAAGTGGAGCTGAGTCCACGGCCATATCATCCATGATCCTGTTGAATAGCGGACCAGGCTTGACAGGCCAGCTGGTTGACTCCTGCTCCTGTTTCTTATGTTTATTTATTCTTTGCAGGATCGAAAGCAATTTTGATATTAAGAAATCAAAGAATCATGAATAACTCCTTTACAAAGTTGGATTTAGTGAAACAAGCTCAGCTGGGCTTTTGACATCAGCTCCTTGTAACCACCCAAATACTTCAATGCATAAAATCTGAAATCAAAGAAGCCAATGCTAGAAATACTGCGGAAGGAAAGAGACCAGGGCTAACCCTTCACATTGATAGAATTTTCATCAACGTCATAAAGTCATTGACTTAAAATGTTAAGTCGTATCTCTCTCCTTTCACAGATGCTACTTGATCTGCTGAACATATCCAGCATCTTCTGCCTTTCATGTATCAATGCCCTCTGATCCTCAGTATTTGTAGGTGTTCCTTTTCATTTAGAGATGTGTTTGGTTAATACAGTCCATCTTGTTCTTCAACATCATTGAAGATCTATGGCTGTGTGCCATTGTTTAATTATCTATCCCATTTCTGTATCTCTGCCCTTGTCCCATACACCTGATGCTTTTTATACCTAGACCTTTAATGAGGATAGACTAGTCTCAACCTTGAAGCAGATGTCTGGCTAGTGTTACAATCTCCACAATATCTACTTCTTTGGTCATTTACCAGAATAGTTTGCCATGACAATTGTGGTATTAGTTGACGGAATTGAAACTTGTGCTGTACTTGAGCTATTCAGAGAGATGCATTGTAAATAAAAGTCTCTAAAATGCTCCTCTTGAATGTTCCACCATGATTGAGATTGATTAAACCAATCAGAAAACTTTTTTTCACAGGCTCATCCATAATGTTCGATAATGTGATGAACAACTAGAGTTAAATATTAAAATCTGCAGATGCTGTGGTCAAGTACAAAACACAGAAGTGCTGAAGAAACTCAGCAGGTCATGCAGCATCCATAAGAAGCAAAGGGTGACCAGTATTTTGGGATTGGGCCCCTTTCTCCTGATTTTTGCGGATTGTATTGTTTTTGAACAACTGAATGCATTTGGAATTTAACAGGCATTATCCTTTAAATGTAATCCTTACTTTTTAATCAGTTTGCCAATACCATAGCAGAATGGTTATATTATTGGGTTAGCATCGAGAGATTTTGATAGTTGATGCAGAGACATGAATTTAAATTACATCTTGGCAGCTGGGGTAATTTAAATTTTGTGAATATAGTTTAAAATAAGAACAGGAGTGCATAGCTAATTTCAATAATAGTGGCCTTAAAACATCTGGATTGCCATAAAAATCCATCTGATGCACTAATCTTCTTCAAAGAAGGAAATCAACCATCCTTACCTGGTTAAGGTTAAATATGTCTCCAAGACCAGCAATGATAACTGTGTCCTTAGGCAATTCAAGATGGATAATGAAATGCTGGCCTTACTAGTGACATCTTTATCCCATGAACAAAACACACATTGTGAATCAGATTTGAGAAGTTTGATTTCTAAAACGTTTTCTGTTTTTGCTACATCTTGTGAAGCAAACCAATTTGGCCATTTCTATGAGCATTATTTACAACACAGTAGAAGCTGATTCTGGCCATTTAAACCTGAGTCACCCAATTACACCCAAATTAACCTACAACCCTGTATGTTTTGGAGGGTGAGAGGAAACTGGAGGAAACCCACACAGACAAAGGGAGAACAGATGGGGGCAGATTCAAACCCGGGTCACTGATGCTGTAATGGTGTCGAGCTAATCGCTGCACTAACCATGCCATCCACAAGCATTTAACTTCCAAGGGAGAGTGAAGAATTTTCAGTGATCTTGTCATCGACCTTGCCTTCATCCTGCACTATCCATACTTTCTAAGGGGTAGTTCTCCTAAGATCAATGCCAAACTAAGAGAAAAAAAATTGTTCATGAGGCGGAAGGTCCAATTCCTTGAAGAGAACATAAAAACGAAGAAGAGGCCTCGTGTCTGCTTCACCTTTCAGTAAGATCATAGCTGATCTTTGACCACAGAGCCATTTTCCTGCACTAAACCGGTGTTTCCTTGTTCCCTCAATATCTGAAAATCTCTCAGTCTCCACCTTGAATATACCCAGAGACTTGAGTCTCCAGTGTGAGGTAAGGAAGGATGATATTATTGAGTAGGTTTATATAGGTTGGCATGACATCTTTATTGGAAGGACCTGTACGTGCTGTCATGTTTTATGTTCATATCTTATGTTCTCCTAAATGAAAGAGTAAAGCCTCTGAAAACTAAAACCTCTGTCGGCAGTCTGGAATAAAGCAGAAGGTGCTGGAAGGTCTAGCACTTCAGGTAGCATGGAATAGAGTTTGTGCTTCAGGTCGAAGGCCTGTTGTGAGAACTGGAAGACCATGCCTGCTTCATCTCTCTTGTATGACAAACCTGCCATCCCATAGACTGATCAGGAGAAACTTTGTTGCACTTATGGCAGTTGTATCATGGAAATCTTGCAAGTGGCCATGAGGATGTGCCTGGGACTTGGTCTTCAAGTCAATAAGGGGTCATGGCTGATTGGCCCATTCACTAGTTTGTTTTCCCCGTACTTTTATCTTTATGTACATTATAAGGGGATCTGCAGTTAAAGAACACATAGGAGGCAGGTAGTCAGTGGCGCAGGGCAAGGAGCCTATGCAGGTTGTGGGCTGCTGGCGACTGTGGACAAGGGACTCACACCCAGCTCTGGACTCCTGCGCACTGTCTTGAGTCAGGCCAAAGGGATACCATGTATCAGAACTGGGATGCGAGAGGGTGCCAAGGATGCTGAGAGCTTCCTGATCATACCAGAGATTTGGAGCTCAAGTTGCTGATGTTTTGGACTGAAGTCTGTGTGGCTTTCAGAGTGCTGGAGATGAATCTATGGGCACTCAGTGACTCTTTCTCTGACTATAAAGGGAGCCAAGAAATTTGTGCTAATGGCGAATCTTTTTCTGCCTTATGGGTAAACTAAATGAAATTTTGTGCAATATCACATTCTCTGTTTTATTACATGACAATAATAGGGATCTTGAGAACAGAAGAAATTGGAGTGGGGAAAGCCATTGCCCGATGAGCCTGCTCCACCATTCAATAAATCATGGCTGATCTGTATGTGGACTCATCTCCACCTATCTGCCTTTGCCCCATAACCCTTAATTCTTTTACTTCGCAAAAATCTATTTTCATGTCAAATACTTCCAATGAGGTAGCAGCCACTGGTTCTCTAGGCAGAGAATTCAAAGATTTGCCACTCTCTGGGGAAAGCAGTTCCTCCTCATCTCTATCCTGAACCTCCTCCCTCGAATCTTGAGGCGGTATCTCCCAGTTCTAGTTGCTGACCAAAATGCTGAGCTTAATAACTTGCGTCCAACTAGCCTGGCAATTTAGTAGGACAGAGTTCCTCCTTTCATTGTGAAATAGATCCATCTCCTTCTTGCATATGTTTATTAACGATTTCCACTGTTCACCTCTCTGAGAAGCTTCTTCTGATCTGGTTCCAAATGGCTGCAGGTGAGAACATTGAGTCTGGACCAACTACTCACTTAGATTGTTGTATCAGTAATCAGTAGAGGCTACCTCATTAAATATATTTAAGAGTTAGATAGATTTTTGCATAGTAGGTAAATTGAAGGCTCTGGAGAAAAGGGTTCTGTGGAGCTGAGTCCACGGCCAGATCGGCCACGATCTTGTTGAATGTCTGAGCAGGCTCGACATGCTCCTTATGTAATTTGTCCTGTAATATGGGGTGGGGGAGACTTCACAATATCCCAGATATGGTCTCTACATAATTGGAGCAGGATATCTAAACTTTTCCTCTGTGGAAAACTCAATCCTGTTGCTTTTATCAGTTAAGGTGGTGGGATGGCTGTGTTTAATGACTGCAACGAGCATTAACCTTGGGCGGGGTGCCTGGCTTGTTGTTGTGCAAGTATACGGTGCAGAACGCTTTCCCAAGACTGCTTGCCAACCTGACTGCCAATCTGGTGATCATGGCACCTAGTCACGATGCAGTGCCCATTCCAACCTGCCGATCACTATCAGGGCAGGTTGCGCAGTCTGCCATCTATGGCATGATATCGGGAGAAAAGCAACGGGTCTAATAATTGCGCCGGCATACTTGCTGATGATGTGGCAGATTCTGACTTGCACAGCTGCAAGATCATACGGACGTATAAAAAGGAATTTTACTCTCCACAATTTCTGCTTCCACATGGGTGTTGTAAATTGTAACGATCGCTCTTTGAACCCACATCCACACTTAATTTGCATTCATCCATTTAGGGAATTTCTTTGTCCTCCAAAGGCAGTTATTTGAGAGCAAGGTTTTTTTTCCAGAGTAAAGAATT
Organism: Narcine bancroftii; assembly: GCF_036971445.1. Lineage (NCBI taxonomy): Eukaryota > Metazoa > Chordata > Chondrichthyes > Torpediniformes > Narcinidae > Narcine > Narcine bancroftii. The sequence continues at coordinate 24,275,563 of NC_091478.1, forward strand.
GACGAGGGCAAAGGGTTAAGAGAATGAAAAACATATGTCTGAAAGCATAAAGCTTTTATGTGCCATCGTTTGCTTTCAACAGGGTAATGACCTGGCATGTTGTAATTAAACAATGTAATTGTGATCCTGTGGAAGGGAAAGGTCACATTTACCAATAAATTGCACGAGATCAATCAAGGCATATCAAGGTCAAATGATAAAATGTAAACATCCACTGGGGAAGTCCATTCAGATAACTCCACAAGTGACAGAGATGAGGAACAATTCACATCAACAGACATCTGTCTTTTACTCTCATTCAACTTATGAATGGTTTCCCATCACATGAGAGAGATTTCCACTGTGAGTGTGACACTGTCCATTTCCCATCACAAGAGAGAGATTTCCACTGTGAGTGTGACACTGTCCATTTCCCATCACATGAGAGAGATTTCCAATGTGAGTGTGACACTGTCCATTTCCCATCACATGAGAGAGATTTCCACTGTGAGAGTGACACTGTCCATTTCTGAGAATTTTTAACATTGATAGCTATTATGTCCCTTAAATTCAGGCAAGCAACTCTTCTACTACTGAGTTTTCCTGTTTTCTGTACTTGCTACCACCTTGACTTGGGAGACTGACTGGGTTATATCTGAGCTTTTGTTTTGCATGGGATCTTTGTGGGGATATTTCACCCCATTCAGAGTGGCTGAATAAGTAATGCGAAGTAGAAAAGTTTTGCTGGGTCTAGTCAGGTTCGATACCACATGTTCCTGAGGTTGACGAAGTCCAGAACAAGGGGTCACAGACTAAGGATAAGGAGGAAGCCATTTAGGACTGAGATGAGGAGAAACATCTTCCAAGTTGTGAACTTGTGGAACTTCCTACCACAGAAAGTTGTTGAGGCCATTTCATTAGATGTACTCAAAAGGGGGTTGGATATGGCCGTTTGGTTTAAGGGATCAATGGGAATTGAGAGAAGGCAGGAGTAGGGCACATGATCATCCTTGATCGCAATGAATGGTGGAGCAGGCTCAAAGGGCTAAATGGCTTTCTCCTATTTTCTGCGTTTCCACAGAAGGATGGGAAAGAGAGGGAGATGTGGAACTGGAGAAGTTGATGTTAATGCCATCCAGTGGGAGAGTGCCCAGGCGGAATATTAGGTGTTGCATCTCCAATTTATGGGTACCCTCCACTTTTCTTTGGGCCACCCACTCATCCCTTTGTAGAACAAAATGTTGATACATTGAGAGCGAAAAGAATGTGGAGGATGACTTTCTCTGTGGTCATGTGCTTTGGCCTAAGAGGAGATAAGTGAAATATTTTCTAAATTGTGAGGATAAACACTAAAAAAGTGTTTATTTACAGGAATCACTGATCTTCATGGACCAATGCAAAAAAAAAAAAATTAAAACGTGAATTGAATGGAATTGTTTCCTGTCACCTATGCAGAGGTGCACTGACAGGCTGAGTTTTATGTGTTATCCAGATAGCTCGCAAAGTGCTGCCTCTCTTCAGCATCAACTGGGATTCACAATAGTTCACAGAAAAGCACAGGTAACAAGATTAGCCACAAAAATAAAGTTAAGCATCACGTGCGAGTCTGCAGGGGTCACCGACTGAATCTGGTGCTCCCGTTGTGGCCTCCTCTACATCGGAAAGAGTGGATGCAGACTGTGAGATCGCATTGCTGGGCACCTTCGCTCTGTCCGCATTGGTATCAGGGATCTCCATGTGGCTACCCACTTCAATTCTGCACCCCACTCCTGCACTGACATGCCTCATGCACTGACAGTCCAAGACCACCCGTAAATTGGAGTAACAACACCTAATATTCCGTCTGATCACTCTCCAACCGGATGGCATGAACATAAGCTTCTCCAGTTTCCATTAAGCCACTCCAGTGCTCCTTCTGACTCCTTTTCCTCAGCTCTCCACCCCCTTCCCTCTCCATTCACAGAGCCATCCCCCCTCCCCCTGATTGCTGGTGTGCCCTCCCTCATCCACCTATTATCTTTTTCTGCGGGCCTGTGCTCCTCCCCTGCCTCTCCTTCCATCATTTTATTCAGGCACCTACCTGCTTTTTGCTCATACCTTGATGAAGGAGTCAGGCCTGAAAAACTGGTTATCTTTACCTTTACAACATAAAGAATTCTGCATGACCTTCTGAGGTTTTCCAGTATTTTTGTGTAAACTTGTCACAACAAAGGCAGCTCTTTAACATAACAGATGAATTAAGTTTAAAATTTCATTCAGAAATAAAATTGGCTTCCCAATGGTAATTCAGTCACTCCAGTTACAGTCAAAGCAGTGTGTGTAACTCCCTCTTTCTCTCTGGTTCACCTCTGTAATCTCCCCTTTCTTGGTGCTGGGAATGTTAGCCTTGATATCAGGACAATTGGAGCACAACAGAGGTGCAAAGGGCTCTGCTAAAACCACATAAGAGATGATGCATTTGGCCATGGCCATAGCCCCTCAGAGAGAGGGCTCAGTGGGGCCAGAGTGCAGATTCACCAGTGTGATAATACGGCAAAAAGGTTTCAATTACGGGGACAGGTTGCATGGATTAGGTTTGTCTTCCCTTGGCTGTAGAAGATTAAGGAGTGATATAATTGAGGTGCTTAAAGTGATTAAGGGATTTGATAGGGTAATAAAGAAAATTGCTTCCTCCAGTGGGGAGTCCTGAACTATGGGGCACAACCTTAAAATGAGAGCCAGACCATTCAGGGATGGTGTCAGCATACACAAAGGGGAGTGGGCATCTGGAACTTTCTCCCAAAACAAGCTTTAGAGGCTGGGCTCAAATAGAAATTTCACAGCTAAGAATGCCAGCTGCTTTATGAGATACAGGACAAAGGTGAATAAAAGGAGACAAGAACCAGTCTTCATCGAGCGCTTAGTAGTGGAGAAAGTCAAGAACTTCAAATTCCTGGGAGTTAACATCTCTGAGGATCCGTCCTTAAGCCTCCATCTCGATGCAATCACGAAGAAGACTCGCTAACAGCTATACTTTGTGAGATGTTTGAGGAGATTTGGTATGTCATCAAAGACTCTTTAAAACTTCTACAGGTGTACTGACGAGAGCATTCTGACTGGTTGCATCACTGTCTGGTATGGAGGTGCCAATGCACAGGACAAGAAAAAACTCCTGAGGGTTGTTAACTCGGCCTGTGATATCATGGGCACCAGACTTCACTCCTTTGAGGACATCTGCAAGAGTTGGTGTCTTAAGAAAGCAGCCTCTATCCTCAAGGATCCCCACCACCCAGATCATGCTCTCTTCACTTTGCTACCATTGGGAGAGGCTGGGGGGGCGGGGGGGTGGGGAATGGTGCAGGACCCTGAAGACGAGTAAGGAGAGCTTCTTCCCTGCTGTCATCAGATTCCTGAATGAACAATGATCACTGCTTTACTTTGACTTTTTGTTCACTGTTTTTACTTTTGTCAGGTGTCTCATATAAATGTTTGCAATGTGATGCTACCACAAATCAACGAATTTTGTGGCTTGTTCATCCTATGCCATAGGTGCTCTGTGATTAGTGAGGGATTACTTAAAGTGGTATGTGAGTGGGGAAAAATGGTTGAGAACTACTGGCCTCACCTATTTACTATTCATGACTTGCAAATGACAATAACAACAGACAAGTGTGAGGTGTTGCCAAATTAAGGTAAACACAGTCAATGGAAAGGCAGTAAAACAGAGTGATCTAGGAATACAGATATATAATTCCCTGAAAGTAGTGTCAAAAGTAGATAGCTTTTGAAATGTTGACTTTCATAAATCAAAGTATTGAGGATAGGAATTGGGATGTTATGATAAAGTTGTTTAAGACATTGGTGAGGTCAATTTTGGAGTTTTGTGTGCAGTTTTGGTCACCTAACTACAGGAAAGATATTAAAAAGACTGGAAGAGTGCAGAGAAGATTTACTAGGATATTGCCAGAATTTCAGGAACTCAGTTATAGGGAAAGGTTAAACAGGTTAGGACTTTATTCCCTGCAGCATAGAAGAATGAGTGGAAATTTGATAGGTATACAAAATTATGATGGGTATACATAGAGTAACATCAACTAGATTTTTTACATTGAAGTTAGGTGAGATAAAAACCAGAGGTGAAGGGTGAAAGGGCAAAAATTTAGGGGAACTTCTTCATACGGAGAGTGGTCGGAGTGTGAACGAGCTACCAGCTGAAATGGTGAATGTGGGCACAATTTTAACATTGAAGAAAAATTTGGACAGGTACATGGATGGGTTGGGTATGAAGAGATATGGACTGAGTCAATGGGACTAGGCAGGATAATAGTTTGGCACAGACTAGAAGGACTGAAGGGGCTGTTTACTGTGCTGTAGTTCTATAGTTCTAACAGTAACTCAGCAGTTAGTCCCCATCTATGCAGAAATATTTTTTTTAATATATTCCATCTTTTAAAAAAAATGCTTCCTCAGAACAGGGATATAGAGAAAAGAATGTATTGGAGAAGTTGGTTGGTAGAATGAATCAGACCAAAGAACTATCTGTGATAGGGGAAATTAGATTGTGAATACACATTAATGCTTTCTTTCCCACAGTTACATCCCTGCAGCCATCAGGCTTCGAATGAACAGCTATCATACTGCCCATGCTTGGTGCTAATTGATTTATTTTCTAGTAACTCTAGTTCAACTTCAAATTGTATTGACACTGCACCAAGATGAAGTGACAGTATTTGTTTTGCGTGCAGACCTGTTAGATATCTCCTATATAGTACAATAAGTAAGTCACGGTACAAAAGAGCGGAGTTACAAAGAGAGATCAGTTGGTACGGCGCAAACACTGCATAATCTTACTATTTAGGGGCTTCTTCAGGAGTCTGATGATGACGGGAAAGAAAATGTCCTTGAATCATACTTGTGAATCAGCTTCCTGACAGGAGGAGACTGAAGAGAGTGTGTCCAAGGTGGGAGGAGACTTACAACATGTTGGCTGCTTTTCCAAGGCACTGAGAGTTCTAGGTTGTGCTCTTCTACTTGAAATGCCTCTATGAATGTTAGAGCTAACCTGTCAGGCTGCTTGTGAGAAAAGCTGAACCAGCATCATGGATTGATGATAAAGAGTAGAAATCAGTATTGGCCTAAAAAAAAGAGAGAGCAAGTTATTCACTTTGATGTTGAGTGGGGAAGGCTGCAATACATTCAGAGGAAAATGAGGTATTATTCTTCAAGCTTGCATTGGGCCTTGTTGCAACAATAGAGGAGACAATGTGGAACCATAGAACCAGACAGACCAGAAACGGGTACTTTGACCCAACTTTCCCACAGTTACCAAAATGTCCCACCTACCTACATTTGGACACATCCCTCCAAAGCTGGACATTGGGTCATGGGAACCAAGTTTTGGAGACAGAATTTGAGAGGGTGCTGAGGGCAAGAAGGGCTTCTGAAGAGTCTTGTTGAAGACTTCCTGATAGTGTTGGAGGCTTGGATCTGGAGCTCGGGCTTCCGATGAATTGAACAGAATCTGCAGCTGCAAAGGCCGTGGGAGCACTGGAGGCGAATCTGGAGTGACTCTGAAGGAACTCTCTTTTGCTTCTCTTTCTCTCTTATTTAAAGGGGCACTGGGCAACACTGATGGTGACTCTTAGTCTGCCTTATGGCAGGCAGGCAGAAGGCTATTTCATGTTGTGAACTATTAGGAATATTATAAAGGAATATTAAATCGTAAATCCATCCTATCCATATATCTGTCCAAATGTTTCTTAAATGTTGCAATAGAACCTGCCTCAGCCACCTCCTCTGGCAGCCTGTTCCATACACCCATCATTCTATGCACAATTTTTTTTAAAAAAAAGGTTATCCCCTTAGGTTTCTGTTAAATCTCTCCCCCTCACCTATATCCTTTGGTTCTCAATTCCTCTACTCTGCGCAGAGGACTATATGTTTTCACTTGCTCTATTCCCCTCAGTGTGGGATGGAGAGTTAAAGGAACAGGCAATAAAAAGTTTGGGAGTAGCCATGGGGACTGAATGTTGGTAGTTTGCAAAGGAATCACTCAATCCATCTTTTGGTCTCCCAAGTGTGGATTTCAGTCCGTAGAGCAAGCCTGATCTAATGGGTGTATGGGAATTATTATAACACTGGCATTTTGCCTTGGGATTTTGATGCATATTATTGATCTATCTATAAAGGAGAGCTGGCACAGTTTATTTCATCTTTTTAGACAGAAGTTCCTGTTTACAGCATGCCCAAGAAGTTAGTACTCTTGAGGGAATTAATATCAGCGATAACAGCAGACATTTTGAGCTTGTAATGATTATTATATGAGCTGGGGTTGAACTGTTTTAAAAGAAAGGTCATGTTAAGATATTTTATTGAAGATTCTGCTTTGATGAGGCTAAAACTGTATCTGATGTAATGGGTTACTTGCCATGAACAGCTGTTGTAAACAGATGAGGTTCTGTAGATCAGAATCAGAACTAGAATTTATTGTCATGAACATGTCACAAAATTCATTGTTTTGCGGCAGCATCGATGTGCAAACATTTATATAAAACAACTTGCAAAATAGATTTTTTTAAAAGTGCAAGATAAAGTCAAAGTAAGGCAGTGTCTATGGTTCATTGTTCATTCAGGAATATGATGACAGCGGGGAAATAGCTGCCCTTGTGCCACTGAGTGCTAGTCTTCAGGCTTCTGAACCTTTTTACCGATGGTAGCTGTAGGAGCCAAAATGTTTAATTTGTTTACTTTCCTCGTTTAGTCAGCATTCCAGGATTGATTGGGGCACGGCTATCTTTATCCTTGTGTGCATGCGTAAGTGTGCCGGCTGGAGCATGCACAATGCATTCGTGTATTGGAGTGCCGGCTGGAGCATGCACAATGCATTCGTGTATTGGAGTGCCGGCTGGAGCATGCACAATGCATTCGTGTATTGGAGTGCCGGCTGGAGCATGCACAATGCATTCGTGTATTGGAGTGCCGGCTGGAGCATGCACAATGCATTCGTGTATTGGAGTGCCGGCTGGAGCATGCACAATGCATTCGTGTATTGGAGTGCCGGCTGGAGCATGCACAATGCATTCGTGTATTGGAGTGCCGGCTGGAGCATGCACAATGCATTCGTGTATTGGAGTGCTGACTGGAGCATGTGCGTTAGTACAGAGTAAATCAGGATTTGAAGAGTATTATACAACATGGCGGTATAGAGGAGGGTGAGTGAGATCCTCATAATTTTCATTGGATCGTTTATACAGACATTACATTATGTTAAATTATTTATGGAATCTCAAAGAAGATGGTTACATTATGTTATTATAGATTGCTACAAGTCATTGTGTGTTAATAAACCTTCTGAACTTATTTGGACTTGATAGTAAATTAATTGAAAAGCGTCATGAACAAAGGTCTCACCTAGCCTCCAAGCAACTATTTATTGGATTGAAATCGCAACAGTAGCAGAGTAAAGAGGGCATGGCCTGGTTGGTGGGGGTCCTTAAGGATAGAGGCTGGTTCCTTAAGACACTGCCTCTTGTAGATGTCCTGGATGGAGTAGACTGGTGCCCGTGATGTTGCAGGCCATTAATAACCCTCTGGAGTTTTTTGTTCTGAGCAGTGGCATCTCCATACCAGACAGTGATCCAAACAGCCAGATCATGGGGTGATAGAAGAATATGGCTATGCGAATAGAGAGGGAAGGGGTGGAGAGCTGACAGGGGGAAGGGAAGGGAGGGGGAAAGGAGAGCAGGTTATCAAAAACCAGAGAAGTCAATGTTAATGCCATCTGGCTGGAGAGTTCCCAGATGAAAAATCAGGTGTTGTTCCTCCAATTTATGGGCGGTCTTGGTGAAAGTATTCCCTATTTACCTATATTCATCTAGCCATCCCTTCTCCCCCAGCTTGCTGCTGTCCCCTCCCTCCCTTCCCCACCTATTACCTTCTGCCTTTGCGATCACTCTTTTATTTGGATGCCTGCCAACATTTTTCCATACCTTGATGAACGGCTCAAGCCCGAAATGCCAGTTATGTGATTTTATCTTTGCTATAGAAAAGACATTGTTTGATCTGCTGAGTTTCTCCATCATTGTGTTTTTAATGTACCAGTGGTGTTGGCACTGTTTCAGTGGTACTGTTGTGGCACTGCACCAGTGGTATAGGTGTTGGTGTGGGGATCTGGACTGTGTATATACTTTCTGGATCCAGCCCCCATCACTGCTTTTGAATCATCTTCCGTGACCATAAATGTGCTCATTTTTCAAAGGACCCAGATTTCACACCATTCATTTGCATCACGAATTTCTTTCATTTATTTTTATTTTTTGAATCTTTTTTCCCTGAATTAACTCAGAATTGAAGCTGTAAAATCTAAATGTATTGTACTCAATGCTCACTGTGTGGTTGTGCCTGCATTGGTGAAAGCAGACACAGCATGGGTGAGTGCTGTGCGGAGTGCCTGCATCCTGACCACAGGACCCTGAGCTTTCTGTTACCTGCAGTTTCGAGCCTCTATCCCACTCTCACTGCTATTCTGCTACATCAAGGAACAGCACCTCAGTTGTCTATAGCAGAGCAGTCTTATGGACAATGGCAGACTCTACAATATGGGTTGACTTTCTCTGTATGCATCAAACCTATCTGTTTCTAATGTCAGTCATCCATCCTCTGAAATTGGCTCCATTTCTCGGTCTCCATCACCATCCTCTGTCCTTCTAGGCCTGTATACTTAAGGTGGTACTTCAGTCAGAGCGGCTGTACGGGAGCGCTGGAGATGAATCCATGGACACTCAGTGACTCTGAAGGAACTCTGCTTCTCTTTGACTGTAAGGGGTGCCAGGCAATTTCTGCTGATGGCAATCTTTGTCCGCCTTCTGGCAGAATAATAGCAATTTTGTGTAAAATTAAATTTTCTTTTTTATGATATGACAATAAAAGGATCTTGAATCTCCATGCAGCTACCTTCGAGCAGAAGGAACAGAAGCCAGAAGTCCAGCACCTCTAGGTTCAAGAGCAGTTATTTCCAAAGGCTATCAGGCTTGTGAACCTCCAGGAACTATCCTCACCCTGACCCTAACCATAAACTACTCCAGGACCATCAAATGATCTGTCTGCCTTTCTGAAACACCACTTCTATTTTACGTTAACTGTAACTATGATATTTATTTATCTACCTTTTTATTTTTATTATCCCTTCTTCTGTTTCATGGCGCATATAATGATAATTTAATTTAAACAATTGTTGGTATATCTTGTGTACCTGTTGCAGGTAAGAATTTCGATGCAGTTGTATATTGTACCTTCTGGGAGATATTGGGGACATGAGTTTTAGATTGACCAAGGATCAAATTCTGTTTGTGAAGGTCTACTTGGTGGTAGCCAGGAAGTGAACAGTGGTTTTGTGGAAGTCCAACTCCTAACTAAATACCACATGATGAATATGGAAATGCAGTGTTGCATTCCCCTGGAGAAAATCACATACAATCTAAGGAAGAAATATGACCCATTCGTTAGAGTGAGGCAACCTTATGAAATATATTGGCAAATAGATTGATTAGCCCTCTTCCCACCCCCCCCACCCCCACTTTGAAATAGGAGTACAATAGCAATGTGTCCTAGCAGGTAAACAAAAGTGACCAAGGTAGTGGGAGATGGTGCAGGCAATGTGCTTTTATTAGTTTATTTTAAATTTTTTTCCTTTTAACTTTATTTTCATAGATTTTTTTCTAACCTTTCTGTAGTGGTCTATGACCTCCACTGGAATTTATATCTGCACAATTTAATTGACTGTTTTTTCAATTGGGTGAGGGGGTGTGGTGTGGTGGGGTGGTGGGGGATAAACACAAGCTCTGTATATTGTATGAATGTTGAAAGATTATAATGTTTGTTTGAATTTTGTGAGTCTATGAAAATCAAAATAAATATTAAAGAAAAAAGAAATCCAACAGCCACTTAAAGCTTCCCCATTGGAAAATGTGGAACTCTTTCCATAAGGAGGAGTGGAGACAAACTATGCGGATAGATTTAAGGGAATGCTGGACTAATACATGGGGAGAAGGCTATCCTGCTTGATGAAGGGATTGGGAGGAAACTTGACTGGAGCATGTTGTGCACGTCGAAAGAATCAAAGGCTTGTTGATCCAAACCAAGGCTTTTATTAACTAGAAGACTGGAGCGTATCACATGTAGGTCGACCAGTCCAGAATGATCTGGGTCTGGCTAGGAGCAACCCTTTAAGACCTACCAGTAGGCGTGGCTATGCTCTCAGCCAATCACCACCATCATATACCACAATATATACATATTTCTTTTTCTTTGACTTGGCTTCGCGGACGAAGATTTATGGAGGGGGTAAAAAGTCCACGTCAGCTGCAGGCTCGTTTGTGGCTGACAAGTCCGATGCGGGACAGGCAGACACGATTGCAGTGGTTGCAAGGGAAAATTGGTTGGTTGGGGTTGGGTGTTGGGTTTTTCCTCCTTTGCCTTTTGTCAGTGAGGTGGGCTCTGCGGTCTTCTTCAAAGGAGGTTGCTGCCCGCCAAACTGTGAGGCGCCAAGATGCACGGTTTGAGGCGTTATCAGCCCACTGGCGGTGGTCAATGTGGCAGGCACCAAGAGATTTCTTTAGGCAGTCCTTGTACCTTTTCTTTGGTGCACCTCTGTCACGGTGGCCAGTGGAGAGCTCGCCATATAATACCATCTTGGGAAGGCGATGGTCCTCCATTCTGGAGACGTGACCCATCCAGCGCAGCTGGATCTTCAGCAGCGTGGACTCGATGCTGTCGACCTCTGCCATCTCGAGTACTTCGACGTTAGGGGTGTAAGCGCTCCAATGGATGTTGAGGATGGAGCGGAGACAACGCTGGTGGAAGCGTTCTAGGAGCCGTAGGTGGTGCTGGTAGAGGACCCATGATTCGGAGCCGAACAGGAGTGTGGGTATGACAACGGCTCTGTATACGCTTATCTTTGTGAGGTTTTTCAGTTGGTCAGCGCATCGGATGTCCCCCAAAGTTCCTCAACATGATTATCCAACTGCACGAAAACCAACAAGGTCGGGTCAGATACAGCAATGAGCTCTCTGAACCCTTCTCCATTAACAATGGCGTGAAGCAAGGCTGTGTTCTGGCACCAACCCTCTTTTCAATCTTCTTCAGCATGATGCTGAACCAAGCCATGAAAGACCCCAACAATGAAGACGCTGTTTACATCCGGTACCGCACGGATGGCAGTCTCTTCAATCTGAGGCGCCTGCAAGCTCACACCAAGACACAAGAGAAACTTGTCCGTGAACTACTCTTTGCAGATGATGCCGCTTTAGTTGCCCATTCAGAGCCAGCTCTTCAGCGCTTGACGTCCTGCTTTGCGGAAACTGCCAAAATGTTTGGCCTGGAAGTCAGCCTGAAGAAAACCGAGGTCCTCCATCAGCCAGCTCCCCACCATGACTACCAGCCCCCCCACATCTCCATCGGGCACACAAAACTCAAAACGGTCAACCAGTTTACCTATCTCGGCTGCACCATTTCATCAGATGCAAGGATCGACAATGAGATAGACAACAGACTCGCCAAGGCAAATAGCGCCTTTGGAAGACTACACAAAAGAGTCTGGAAAAACAACCAACTGAATATATACATTTACACATTGGTGATAGAATCTGTACTATCACAGAGCATTAGTATCAGCAGGGACTCGTTGGGCCAAATGTTTCAGCACCATCTCTCCTGCAGAATTCTCCTGAGGGTGACTGGAAAGATTAACATGGGGCAAAGTGTTTATTGGTAACTTGGAAAGGTAGAGCAAATTTTAATGTCACCCTAAATGTACTGCATTCCTCTGTCAGAATTCAAATACTCAGTCACTGTGTAGCAGTTTAAAGATCAAGTTCGAGCCAAGTTTACTATCATCTAATTGTACAAGTACAACCCAATGAAACAGTGTTCTCTGGGTACAAAACACGAAGACACACAAGCAGATGTAATGCACATGCATACAAAGAATACATATGCAAGACAAGTATTCATATATTATATGCAAATAAATAAATGAATATATATTGTTTTGTGAATATGAGAGTCTCGGATGATTTGTGTGAGCAGTTCTTTTGGATATTCAGCCTTCTCTCTGCATGTGGAAAGAAACTGTTTTTCAGCCTGGGAGGTGCTGGCTCTGATCCTCCTATATCTCTTTACCAACAGGAGTAGCTGAAAGATGCTCTAAGTTTAGTGGAAGGGGTCCTCAACGATTTTGCATGCCCTCTTCTGACAAAGTCTAACTTCTACACTTCAAGGTTCAAGGTTCCTTTTATTGCCTTACGACAAAGAATCACAATTAATATTGCCTGGCACTCCCTACAGAAAAATAATCAAAAGAGCGTCCCTTCAGAGTCACTGAGTGTCTGTAGATTCACCTCCTTTGTAGTCAAGGATATCACATTGGGTGTGCATGTCATAGCCAATAAGCCAAAATATGATGTTGGTGTAGTTCAAGTTCGTTATCATCTGACTGTCAATTCAAGCAGATCCCCATTCCCCAAAGAGCAGTGAAAGTGTGGAACTCGTTCCACAGGAAGGAGTGACGACAAACTGTATGGGCAGATTTAAGGGAAGGCGAAGAAGGATGAGAGGTAACGTAATAGAGGTCAACAAGATTACAAGTGACGTAGACAGGGTGGACATCCTTTTCCTTAGTTGAGAGTAGGAAACACCAGAGGACATCTGTACAAGGTGAGAGGAGGAAAGTTTAGGGGAGATGTCAGGGGTACAGTTTTTTTTACACAGTGTAGTGAGTGCCTGGAATGCATTGCTGGGAGAGATGGTGGAGGCTAGTACAATTGGGACATTTAAAAGACTCTTAAATAGACACATAGATGTTGGAAACATAGAGGGTTATAGGTGTAAGGTAGGGTAGGACAGAGCAGATGTTGAAAAGTTGTTTTTCCATGGTGGGAGAGCATCAACTTAGAACAGAGATGCAGAGGAACTTCTTCAGCCACAGGGTGGTGAATCTGTGGATTTGTTACCACAGTTGGTTGTGGATGCCAATTCATTGGGTGAACTTAAGGCAGAGCTTGATAGATTCTTGTTTAGCCAGGGCATCAAAGTTTATGGGGAGAAGGCCGGGCAGTGGGACTGAGTGGGAAAATGGATCAACTCATGATTGAATGGTGGGGCAGACTCAATGGGCTGGATAATCCATTTCTGCTCCTATGTCTTATGGTCTTGTAGGTTTATTTGTTGAGGAGATTTCCATAGGTTGGCACAACATTGTGGACCGAAGGACCTGTACTGTGCTGAAAAGTTCTATGACTGTGCATTTTTAACAACTTGAAACAATATTTCTCCCCACCACAGTGCACACACAAACCAATGTAATACACAACACAAAATAATAATGTAGGCACATAAAATCAATATCTATCAATATTTTGGAATAATTTACTCATTTCATTTATAGAGACCCAAGGTTACAGGATACCATTCATCTCCGCTAGTGGGAAGAAGTTATTTCCCAGTGTGGCAAGTTCTGATTTTGATGTTCCTGTACCCACCTGGATAAAATGTTGAGCAGGGAGAAAAAGGAAGATCCCTTTTTTGCCTGTGATGATCATGAAGTCATTAGTGGGGTTCAAACAAAGTCCTGATAGAGTGGCAAAGGTATATGCATCTGTGGAATGGAAGCTGCCTGTTAGCAAAGTCGTTTTATTGCAAGTTTGTCATTGCGATGCATCTTCACTCTTCAGCGTGGATTATATCAGTGGTGGCTTGGGAATAATTTCCTGCAGTTTTCAATGAATTGCTCACTTAATCGGAAAACAAAAACAGGTATAAAGAGAATCATTTATTGTCACGACCACGTCACAAAATCTGTTGCTTTGTAGTTCAAATATTGCTATAAAAATTACATTTAAAAAATAAATAAATTAGTGGAAAAATAAGAGAAGGTGAGGTTGTGTCTGTGGTTCATTGTACAGAAAATTGATGAAGGAAAGTAGATGAGGAGAAACCATTTCACTTGGAGAGTTGTGAACTTTTGGAACTCCTAACCACAGAAAACTGTTGAGGCTAATTTGTTAAATATATTGAAAAGGAAGTTAATGTGGCTAAAGGGATTAAAGGGTATGGAGAGAAAGCAGGAATAGGGATTGAGGTTACATAATCAACCATGATTGTATTGAATGGTGGAGCAGCCTTGAAAGATTGAATGGCCTTCTCCTGTACTAACTCTCTTCATTTTAAAATGCAACAGTAAAACTGTCGACACAGTCTGTTGGAGTAAGATTGAATATAAATCATTGGTAGATTTTTTTCATGAGTCGAAAGCACTGGAGCAACTCAACAAGTCAAGCACTGCTTGAGGGAGAGGAAGAGAGAAGGAGAGAAAAAGAGAGAGGAGAGAGCAAGAGAGAGGAGAAGGAGGGAGAGAGAGTATAAATGTTGTGGGTTGTTGACCTCTTGACAGAGAACCTGCATCTGCAGTTGCATTCTTTGATTTTGTGTTGTCAAATTATAGGTTGCTTTGTACTGACAACGTGTGGCTAATGGAAAGTGGGTGTAAAGGCAGATCTTAAAGAGTGTAATGGATTATTTTTGTGGGCCTGAGGTGAGGCACAGATGGGCCTACTTAGCTTGTGCTACTCGTGTCTTGTTAAATTGCATTGAGACAAAAGGTCTGAAAATGGATCCCATGTAAAACAAATCATTGGAAGGCAACATTTTGTGAGGGGCCCTTTACGATTTGCTGGTATGGACCATTGAGATCCTAATTTTTTTGGACAGTGTGTGAGGTGTGATCAATACATGTTAAGTGTAACTGTTTATATCTTATAGGGAAACACAGCAGGACTGCCCAGAATGGAGCAATACCATAGACGGATGACCTTGCTTCCTTTGGATTTAACTATCAGGATACTACTGGCAGCAGGGAGTTCCCTGCTGAGGAATGCAAAACATCCCAGAATTAGTTGTTACTTTGTTCTACTCTGGGGCAGTGATATACAGTTACATTAAACAATGGTTTGCAATTGAATTGTATTTAATATCATATAACCATATAACAATTACAGCACGGAAACAGGCCAATTTGGCCCTTTTAGTCCGCACTAATCCAAGTACCCTCCTCTAATCCCACTTACCAGCACCCTGCCCATATCCCTCCATCCCCCTCCCATCCATATACTTATTCAACTCTTTCTTAAATGACAAAATTGACCCTGCCTCCACCACCTTTCCCGGAAGCCCATTCCACACGTATACCTATCTAAGAGACCCTATTGTTCCAGACTTTCACCATGCATTCCAGATACCCACCACTGTGTAAAAATAACTTGCTTTTGACATCGCCCTTAAATTTTCCTCCCCTCACCTTAAACAAGTCCTTGCGTATTGGCCATTTCTGCCCTGGGGATGGGGGTTGATGTGAATGTGCGTATCCTGCTTCAATGTGGACAAATGTGAGGTGTTGCTCTTTGGAAGGACAAACCAAGGTAGGACATCCATGGTAAATGGTAGGGCACTGAAGAGTGTGGTAAACAGAGGGATCTGAGAATTCAGATATATAATTATCTGAAAATGGTGTCACAGATAGATAAGGTCATAAGAGAGCTTTTGGAAGATTGACCTTCATAAATCAAAGTATTACTTATGGGAGTTGGGATGTTATGGTGAAGTTGTATCAGACATTGGTGAAGCCATATTTGTAGTATATTATGTGCGGTTTTAGTCACCTAACTATAGGAAAGATATAAATAAGATGGAAAGGAGTGTAGAGAAGATTTGCTAGTGTGCTGCCTGGATGTGGAACTGAGTTACAGGGATAGGTTAATACTTTATTCCCTGGAGCACTGGAAAAAAAAAGGAAGATTTGATAAAGGTGTACAAAATTATGAGGGGTATAGAGTAAAAAACCAGCAGGGTTTTTCCTCTAAGGTTAGGTGAGACAAGAATTAGAGGAAATGAGTGAATGGGGAGGTTCTTCACACAAAGAAGGTAAAAGTGTGGAATGAGCTGCCAGCTGAAGTGGTGAATGCTGGCTCGATTTTGACTGAAGAAAAATTTGAATAGGTACATGGATGGGAGAGGTATGGAGGGATATGATCTGGGTATAGGTCATTTGGACTAGACAGCATAGAGGACTATCAAAGAATACAACTGTATAGAGATCATTTACACATATGGGCAAAGAAATGGCAAATGCAGTTTAATTTGAACAAGTGTGTGGTGTGGTACTTTGGAAGGTTGAATGTACACCATTGATGGTAGGGCTCTGAAAAGCATTGATGTGCAAAGGGATCTGGGGGTTCAAGTTCATTGTAAGTGGCCACGCAAGTAGATAAGGTGGTAAAGAAAATGTATGGTATGCTTGGCTTCATTGTGGAGTAATAAAGTCATGTTGCAGTGATATAAAATGTTGGTTAGGCTGTACTTGGAGTATTGTGTACAATTCTGGTTTCCCCCAGTACAAGAAGGATGTGGAGGGTTTAGAAAGAGTACAATGAGATTTGTAGCTGGGTACAAATGTTGGAACACAAAGGATGCCTCTTGGATTAGAGGGTGTGAGCTACAAGGAGGCCAGACAATTCACTGAAGTTTTCTCTGGAATGTTAGAAGCTGAGGGGAGACGTGACAGAATTTTATAAAATTGTGAGGGGCACGATCTTTATAATTTTTTATTTAGACAAACAGCACAGTAGCAGGGTATTTCGGCTCATGAGTCCATGCTGTCCAATTAACCTACACCCCCGGTACATACTTGTGGGTCAGAATGGCCTGTTACTGTGCTGTATGTCTAAATTTAAAATTAGAAGATTGGCCACTCCAGATAGACAATTGGAATAAAGGTGAAAATGTCATGCTAGAAGACGTGCATTTTTATTGAAGGGAGGAGTCTGAAGGAAATGTGTGGAGCATGTTTTTATTACAGAGGATGTCTAGTTCAGACTGCCATAGGTAGTGGTGGATGCAGGTAGGATAGTAGCATTTAAGAAGTTTGTAGATACATCGGACTTGTCCGTCACCAACAAACCTGCAGCAGACATGGACATACCCCTCCATAAATCTTCATCCGCGAAGCCAAGCCAAAGAAGAAGAAGAAAGAGATAGATAGAAACCTGAATGTGAAGAGCATAGAGGGATATGTAATGTGAGCAAGAAGCAGGTGTTTCAGTTTAACTTGAACTTCCTGTTGGGCACAGAGTTAAATTCTTGCGTAATAATGTTCAATGTAAGAACATCCGGAACTTAACCAGTGGGGGAAACTAACAGGATTTCACACAGAGAGTAGTGGGAGTATGGAACGAACTGCCAGCTAAAGTGGTGAAGACAGGCTCAATTTTAATTTTTTTAAAAGTTGGTACGTGGTAGGAGTGCAGGTCAATGATAGGAGGCAGATTAATAGTTCAACTTGGACAAGAAGGGTCTCTTTTCTGTGTTCTGGTTTTCGATGGTTGTATGGACTATTGGACAGAATGGTCAAATACAACACTCAAATTTATTATCAGACTATATGCATAACATCGCCGGCACAGTTAGCAAGGCGGTTGATGCAACACTATTACAGCATCAGTGACCTGGGTTCGAATCCCGTGCTGTCTGTAAGGAGTTTAAATGTTCTCCTGTGTCTGCATGGGTTTCCTCTGGGTGCTCCAGTTTCCTCCCACCCTTCAAAATGTATGGGGGTTGTAGGTTCATTGGGGTATTTGGGCAGCACGGGCTCGTGGCCTGGAAGGACCTGTTACCGTGTTGTAGGTCTAAATTTAAAATGAAATCACATACAACCCTGAGATTTGTTTTCCTGCGGGCCAGGGAGAATTGCTACTTACCTATAACTGTAAACTGTACTCAAGAAAAAAGATATAGATACAAAGAAATGTAAACAGATTGACTGTGCAATACAGAAAAATATTCTGTAATAAATAATGTGCAGTGTACGAGTCCTTAAATGAGTCCCTGATGGAGTTTGTTGTTGAGGAGTCTGATGGTGGAGGGGCAGCATATGTTCCTGAACCTGGTGGTACAAGTCTTGTGGCACCTCTACCTCTTTCCTAATGACAGCAGTGCGACTCTGATCTAGAGTGCTGTTGTGGTTTCACTCAGGTGAGAAGAGCTCTGTCTTGCTCCTTCCTCTCCAAGTCATGCTTGTGAGGCATCGAGAAGATCAGGAGACCTGCGTCACCGGGCAGTAAATCAGCGGCTTGCGAGTGGGGCAAAGGCGCCCTCGAGAGCGATGTCCAGATGAACGCTCCGCACTTTGGCAGCACTACATCATCTGGAGAGACAGTAGCTCATGCCGCAATCTAATTTCAGCTGATGCGACAGCTGGCTGGAATATCATAATTAACTTTACCACCCCAGGGGCTGGGAAAGGGGGGAAAGAAATGTCTATTTTCTTTGCTATCTTCTGACCACAGCTGGAAAGTGTAAAGTTGCTGCCTCTGTTCGAAGTTTGTGTATGTTTTGTGATGAGATTAAATTGCTAAAATAAATGATTAAATGGACTGTGCTACAAAGGGAAGCAATTTGCCTGGGTTTGCCTGGAGCTTTGAACAGCTCTCTAATCAACGATCTTCATCATTACTTGACAAACTAGTTAAATGTTTGAGGATTAAGCATTAGCGATGTTTAGTCAGGCAAATAGAGATTAGATTTAAAGTATCCACCATATAGCAAGCAACTTATGATCCTGGGTTATGATACTTCCATTCAAGGGAATCAACTTTCTGAAAATTAGCTCCCATGACTCCTCAGATGCAAAATCCTCTCCCACGACTGCAACGGAGTCGCACAGAACTGGAAGGAAAGTCTTGACACAACCACTGAAACTAGATTTGAAGATTCAGTTGCCATTTCAAAGGAAGGATAAATTGCTTTGACATCAGTATCATGGAGTTTAACAGCACAAAAACAGGCCCTTCAGCCCAACTTGTCCATTCCGACCAAGTTGACTAACCAACCTTGTCTTACTGCCCTGTGTCCAGCCCATAATGCTTCTAAACTTTTTCTTTCCATGCACCTAAGTGTCACAATTGACACTGAATGGAAAGCTCTGTGAAAAGGAGTGGACACTGCCCAGCACATCACAGGCAAAACTTTTCCACACCATTAAGAAAATCTACAGGAAACACTGCTGATGGAGAGTAGCAGCAATCATCAAGGATCTATGCCACCCGGGACGTGCTCTGTTCTTGCTGTTGCCATCAGGAAAGAGGTATAGGTGCCACAAAACTCTCACCATCAGATTCAGGAACTGTTGCTACAAGACTCATACCACCAGGTTCAGAAACAGTTACTACCCTTCCACCATCAGACTCCTAAGCAATAGTGACTCATTTAAGAACACTTACTTTGCACTTTATATATGACTGATTATTATTTTTTCCTGTATTTGCAGTCAGTTTGTTTACATTTCTTTCTTTCTTTACATTTCTCTCTTTTGTATCTGTCTTTTTCTTGAGTATAGTTTGTATTACCAATAATTGCCTGGCCCGCAACAAAAAGAATCTCAGGGTTGTATGTGATTTCATGTATGTAGTCTCACAATAAACTTGAACTTGTACCCTACGTGTGAAGAAGCTGCCCCCTCAGGTAACTTCTCCTCTCACATTATCGATGCTCTCTAGTTTTAGGTCCCTTTTCCCTTGGTGTGCAGATTCAAAAGAGTCATTCCTGGGCTCAGGGGTACAGAGTAGGATGAGCAGTGAGCTATTAATGAGGAGAGGAATGGAGAGACTCCCCAAATGGCTGGGGAGTCTTGAAGGCTAAAGTTAATGATTGGGCATGAAGTATGACCACCTGATCTTTGCCCCATGGCAATCTTTCTTTGTAATCCCTTGTTGCTTTAAATACATTGACACAGACTTAACTTCTTCATGAGCCAAAATTTCTCAAATCAAGTTTATTGTCATCTGGTTGCACAAGTATCATCTGATGAAACTGCATTTTCTGGACCTTGGTACAAATCACACAGGCAAGCAACCAGTCACAAACTGTATACAGACAAACAGTACAAGATTCAAGATTAAATTTATTGTCACCTAATAAAGACAGTGCAATATTACATGGAATTTGCTTTAGGCAAACAATTCACCATCGGCAGAAAATGCTTGAAGCACCTCTTATAGTCAAAGACAGAGAAGCGGCTCCAGCGCCCCTGCAGCCACACAGAGTCCAGTCCAAACCATCATCAGCTCGAGCTCCAGATCTGAATCTCCAATATGATCAGGAAACCTTCAGTGCCTTTGGCACCTTTTCGCATCCCAGTTCCAATACCTGTTACCCCTTCAGCCTGTCTTGAGCCATTCTCCAGCAGTCCGCAGTGCAGTGTGAATGCCTTGTCAACAATTGCCAGAATCCCACAGCCTGCATGGGTTACTTGCCTCGAGTTGGCAACAGCCCGCCACCTCTGTTCTTCAGCTTCAGAGCCCCTCACTGGTCTCCTGTCATGGTCACCGTGCTGTGGGTCATCTCTGCTTCTTTTTCTCAAACTGGGGGTGTTCTCCTTGTTTTCTGATGCCATGCGCCAGTCCTCTGCTTCCCTGGAGTCTTGGGTGCAGACCCCACGATTGCAGTATTTTAAAATAAAATACCGTCGGCTCCATTTACAGGCCATTTAAAGCCTATACAGAGCTGACAGCAGTCAGACTCGGGGTTGGACCCCATGGGACTACTGTGTCTCTGCTCCTCACTCACCCTGGATCTGCACCAGTGGCAGTGCTACTGTTGCAGCAACTTCGGCATGCACCATTTTTATTTTTTTTTTACATATGCAGGACCAGTATTCACATATACAAATAAGTAAATTAATATTGTTTTGTGAATATGAGAGTCTCAAATGGTTAGTGTGAGCTGTTCCTTTAGTCGTTCAGCATTCTCACTGCCTGTGGGAAGAGGCTGTTCCTCAGCCTGGTGGTCCTGGCTCTGATCCTCCTGTATCTCTTTCTCAACGGGAACAGCTGAAAGATGCTGTGTGCAGGATGGAAGGGTTCCTCAAGGATTTTGCACGCCCTCTTCAAACAATGATCCTGGTAGATCACATTGATGAGGAGAGTCTTCAGTGATCCTCTCTGCCCCTCTTATGAACCTGTGGATTGACCTCCAATCAATTTCTCTGCAGCAACCGTCCCATTACCATCTGGGATTTTGTTTAACAGTGTTAATGCAAGAAGCTGGTTTCAGCAAAATAAATAATTGCACCCGTGGTAACTTCCATTCTGGATGTGAAATGAGGCATGACTACATTGTGATTCAAGTGAGGCGAGCAAAATTGCACCCTATTAAGTAAATTGTTGAGGTATCAGGCTGTGAATGCGGGAAACTGCTTTCACCCATGGAAACTGAAAGAACATTTTCCTTCCGCCTGAAAGACATTCATTCATTTCAAGTTCTGAGGCTCCCACAGCTATCTCAATGACGTTTTCTCCCACAAACTCCCACAGCTATCTCAACTGTATTTTTCCCTGCCCTGTCTCCTCTGAAGACTCTAGTGCCTCCATCCCTCATGTATCTGCTACACTGGTGAGTCCTTCCACACTAAGGGGCTCCTGAAGTGTCTTTCTTTGCCCTTCTACCAAACCTGATTCTATTTTATCTATTTGGTGAAACACAAAAGTCCGCGGATGCTGTGATTGTAGTAAAAACACAATTGAAAGAACTCAGATATAGATACATAACCCTACTTTGAAGAAGGGCTCAGGTCCGAAACATCGATTAGATATCTTTACCTCTGAATGGACATTGTGAGACCTGCTGAGTTCCTCCAGCATTTCCATATCCCTTATCTGTTTCCTGCTTCTCCACTGAACCCTTCTCCTCCAAGGATAGAGTTTCCATGGTCCTTAACTTTCATCTCACCACTTTCCATATGACCCACTTTTCTCAGTGTTTACATTTTTCAAGATCCAAGATTTCTTTTATTGTCACTCATTAAAACAGATGTAATATTATACATAATTGTATTTAGTCAGCTGTAAGCAGATAAAGATTTGCCATCGGCAGATATTGCCTGGCACTTTTTACAGTCAGAGAAGAGGAGCCAAAGAGAGTCCCTGAGTGTCCATGCATTCACTTCCAGTGTCACCGCAGCATCTGGAGCCACACAAATGAGTCCAAATCATAAGCAAACCAGATCGAGACCTGGTTCAGGTCGAGACACGATCATGAGGACCCATGGGAACTCCTCCAGCCCTTGGCACCCTCTCCCATCCTTGATCAAGTACATGGTACCTCTCTAAATTCCTTTGTTCATCTACCAACCAAATGTCTTCTTCAGTTGCATATTAACTGGTCCTACATCTCAGAGATGATCTCTTTAACCTACCACCCTCTTTCATCCTGTTTGTATCTTTTCCGTTTGAAATGTTAGCTTTGATCACCATATCGTTCACAGATGCTGTTTGATACGCCGAGTGTTTCTAACAAGTCTTAATTCTATTTTCCCTCCTTGATTCTTATCTGTATTAGTTATATTTTTTCTTTGTTGTAAGAGATACCCCACCGAAGTATCAGTCAAACAACAATTTTTCTTTGGTGTGAATTTCGGTCTAAAGATGCACATAAATACTAGTGCAGGACAGGTATGTTTGATTATAATTGAGATATTGATTTACAAACTGCATTGAAAAGCAACTCCTTTCAAAAAGCACTGTGGAATCTGTGGTAGGAAACACACTTGAGAATTTCTAGTGCAAGCACTTGGAGGTTATTACTATGAGTTATTTTGCAAAGAAAAATGTTACACAAATCAGAAAAATGAACTATGGCAGATTTAGAGCTGGAGCATTTGTGTTCCCTGATCCCCCATAAAATCTGGGATGAAAATATATAAACATGGAGCCAATCCCATTTTTAAGCTGCTGACAGACCCTGTACGTCTCATGTACATAAGAAATGGGAGCACGAGTCAGCCATCTGGCCTGTCGAGCCTGCTTCTCCATTCAATAAGATCATGGCTGAACTGGCTGTGGACCTGTTCCCCATAACTCTTAATGCCCCTCTTTTCAGAAATCTATCCATCTGGGACAGAAATCCATTCAGTAAGGCAGCCTCTACTACTTCCTTGGGCAGAAAATTCCACAGTTTCACTACTTGCTGGGAGAAGCAGTTCCTCCTCAACTCTATCCTAAATCTACTCCCTCGAATCTCGAGGCTACACACCCTCGTTCTAGTCTCACTTTCTTCTCTTCCTTTCAGAATTCTGTGTGTTTTGATATATCCCTCTCTCATTCTTCTGAACTCCAATGAATGTAGTCCAAGGCTAATGAGGAGAAATTAAAGTAGCCTGGGAGTATACTCATTGGAAGCTAACCCCCTCATCTCTGGAATCAACCTGGTGAACCTCTTCTGCACTGCCTCCAAGTAAGGAGATTAGAACTGTATGCAATACTCCAGGCGAGGCCTCACCTGTACCCTGCAGAGTTTCGGCGGGGGAAGGAGTGCAGGCCAACAGGCAAGAGGTCACAGGTGGACATGGAGTGGAGGGCAGGAGAGAAAAGCAAAGAATTGATCAGGGAGGATTGAGCTTGAGGATAGGGAATGTGAGAGAATTTGGTGGGGGGGGGGGGGTTGCTAATAGAAACCAAAGAAGTTGATATTAATGCCATCTGGTTGGAGGATGCCCAGACGGAAATGAGGTGTTGTGCCTTCAATTTTTGGATAGAATGGCAGGAAGCTGCTGGGAATGAATTTGCCTTTCATGTTAAAATGCTGGAAACCCAATCTGACTGTTGTCACGGCTAATCTTGTCACTTTGGTTTTACAACGTGCATTTACTATCCTAAAGGAACCTCACAGTAGTAGATTTGTGCTGCCTTTCCTCTGCACCAACCACTCTCTCTCTGTAAACTCTGCCCTTCTGTACTGCATGGGCACAGATTGGGAAATCACCTTGTTGAGTTGCTGCAGTAGCCCGGATCTCCCAGTGGCCACCCACTTCACTACCCCATCCCATTCCCTTGCTGACATGCCTGTCCATGGTCTCATGCACTGCCAGACTGAGACCACCAGCTAATGGAATCTGACTGGCCACCCTCCAAATGGATGGCATTCCCAATGACCTCTCCCTGGCTTTCGTTTAAACCCCCTCCCCCCACCCACTTTTACTTATTTCCCCAGCTCTGTCTCTCTCCCTTTTCCCTGCCTCCTTTTGCACAGATAATCAATTCTCACCTTTTCCCTTATCATATCCAATTAACACCTTTTGTTCGTCTGGACTCCTCTCCCAGCTAGCAATGTCTGTATTCCAAGATTTCCTGTTTATTCTTCATTATTCTTCGAAGAAGGACTCAGCAATATACGTGTGCCTCCCATGGCTGCTGAAAGACCAGCTGAGTTTCTCCAGCATTTTGGTGTGTTTAAGTACAATCGCAGCGTCTATGGACTTGTGTGTTTCACTCTGTGCTGGAGATGTCCAGCTAGACTGCTTGCAAAATAAACTTTATCACTGCA
The DNA here is from genome assembly GCF_036971445.1 of Narcine bancroftii. Classification (NCBI taxonomy): domain Eukaryota; kingdom Metazoa; phylum Chordata; class Chondrichthyes; order Torpediniformes; family Narcinidae; genus Narcine; species Narcine bancroftii. The sequence goes on from NC_091478.1 coordinate 24,299,944, forward strand.
TCTTAGTGCAGTTGACAAAAAAAAATGTGTGCACTTGTTTTCTGCATTGGAGAGCCATGACTTTTCTTTCAATACTTCGGGAGCATGAAAATCGAAACCCGATCAAATCAGAGAGTACCTCCATAAGTCAGAGAGCGTGGAGCCCTTGTCACGTGTCCTGTTTTTGAACTATGACCACATTTCCCAGGTTCTGTCTCCTAGAAGAAGAGGTACCAAGTATCGGAACCGCGATACAACAGGATGCCGAGGGTGCTGAAGGTTTCCTGATCGTGTCGGAGATTCAGATCTGGAACTCGGGCTGCTGATGGTTTGAACTGGACACTGTGTGGATGTGGGGGCTGCGGGAGTGCTGAAGGCAAATCTACAGACACTCGGGGACTCGGACTCTTTTGCTTCTCCTTCTCTGACTGTAAGAGGCACTTTAACCAATTTCTGCCGATGGCGAATCTGTCTGCCTTACAGCAGATGAAAGCGAATTTCGTGTAATATTGCACTGTTTCTATTTCATGACCATAAAGGAATCTAGAATCTTGCTGCGGACTCAGCACTGGGGTGCAAAAAAACAGACAACAGCATGAATAGAGGTAGAAGTAAACACAGCAGGACAAGTACCCTCTCCAGCTCATACACCGTGAAACTTGCATGACAACTGTAAGGTAAAACATCATGAGATGGGAATGTGTAGGGAGTTACCCTGTACAGGGCAGTAACAAGAAGGGGAGGTGTCCTTGTACTCCTGTTAGGTAAAACATCATGAGATGGGACCGGAGAAGGAGTCACCCAGTACTAAGGAGTAACAGAATGCATCCTTGTACTTACAAGATAAGAGAGACATTGATGGATTGAGAGGCAGGAAGCTAGCAGGGAAAGGATAGCAACAGTTTTAGTCATTGGACAAGTAATGATATGATGATGTTCTAAGCATGTATCCAAGGGTATAAAAAATCACCATTTTGCTGATAACGGCAGAATGCATTCTCCGACTAACTTTGTTAGTCGCAAGTGTTACAATCCGGTAATAAAGAACAAAGAACCCTGATTTCGACTCAGCCTGGTGTTTGTCTCACTCATTCATGAACAAAGCAGACCTAACACAACTCAGGTCATCAGGGTATAACTATTCTAGGTATAACCGCACACACTTTCCAGTTACAGTTAAAGGACTCCCCTGCTTTAGTCATTGTGAGTCTGGTGATGGTGTCGATGAAAGCTTTTCGCAATAAAGACTCACTCGGGTAATTTGGGTTTAATGTTGGTATTGCTATGTAGCTGCTGCTGTATGATTCTGACATCATATACCAGGCAAAATCCTTATGGCATTCTTAGCACCCGATCTCTCTGCTTAACTCACACAGTGAGTCTTGGAGATTCAATCAGTAAAATTGAATTTGCTCATCTGTCTGCACAGCTTGTTTAACAGAGGTTGATTCAGGAAGATACTAATATTGCCATGTTGTGATACATTTCTATGTGCCGCTGTATAATTGTTGATGGTTTGACTCAACCTTTGGTTCCTGGACCTGAACTTGTAACATTCTACCATCTCTGAGTGTATTAGATTAAAGTGATACTCCAATCTCTCTATTGGTTGAAACACCTTTCTGACAAAGCAATCACTCTATTTCTCTCTCTCAAATACACTGTCTGACACGTTTCAAGTCCAGGATTGTTGTCATGTGTCCCATGATGCAGTGAGAATGTTTGTTTTGTGTGCAATCCAACAAGTCAGGGCATACATTAGGTCAGTAATTAAAAATACAATATGCTTCCAAAGTTACAGAGAGAAGTCAGTTAGCACAGCAAAAGCAGCAATATTTTAGCAATGTAAAATTTGTTTGGGTGTCTGATAATGGTGGGAAAGAAATTCTCCTTGATGTGTTATCTCACACTTGTTAATCTTCTCCCTAATGGGATTAGAGGTTGAAGAGAGTGTGGCTGGCATGGCATGGGTCTTTTTATACATTGCCTGCTTTTCCAAAGCTGTTGGAGGAGTAAATGGGTTGATCGTGGAAGTAGGGGTGAGGGGGAGGGGGGAGGTTGGCTTAGACCATAGGACATAGTAGCAGAATTAGGCCATTCACCCTTTGTGCCTACCCTGCCATTTACTATCCATTTCAACTTGATTCTCCCTTTATTTCCTTCTTGATCAAGAACCTATCTACCTTTGTCTTAAATCTACCCAAAGCCTTGGCCACGTGCCTTGGGTGTGATGGTCTGCCCCGCATTCACAACTCTGCAGATTCTTTTTGCTGCCTTGGCCACAGCAGTTCCTGTATCACAGTGATGTACCAAGACAGTATTTTCATGATTATCTTTTTTTATTTCACTTTTAAGACAAGGTTGGATAGATTTTTACATAGTATGGGAATTAAGGGAGATGGGGAGAAAGGCAGGTAGGTGGAGATGAGTCTATCATCAGATCAGCCATGAATGGCATTGAATGGCAGAGTGGCTGGATGGCTTACTCCTGCTCCTTGTGTTCTAACATTAGGAGTGTTGCATTTTGGAACACCTTTCAAGAGATCTTCTAAAGCAAAATTCCTACCTAAATATATGTCTTTCACAAACATCTCAAATGGTTTCATTTTGGGCAAGCATTATTTTTCCCTTCCTCTGAATTTCAATAATATTATCTACTGTAATAAATATCCATTCCAGATGGAAACCAGAGGTCTATACTCTTGATCTAGCTTGATTGGATCTCAGCTGCTGTCTTGTTCTTTTCGGCTGTAACAGTTGGAAGGCTAATGCAAGACACCTATGTCCCAGCCTTTAATTCTCTTCTGCATGAGTCTAAACTTAAATCCTGTCACTTACACTGATATGACTGTGGCTTACCCCACCTACATAATTTGATGTTGATCACTACCCTGGATAATTTGAACACTTCCTTGTCCCCATTGTAGTATCTGTCTCCTTATGAGTTTTTTTGCACAGTAATGTGCAGAGTGATTAGTGGGAACATGGAGACCTTAAAAAGGCACATCTGGTTTACTTGAAGTTCTTCTTGTGCCACCTATGTTCGCACTGTGACATACAGTCATAGAATCATGCAGTGTGGAAATAGGCCCTATTGTCCAACTTGCACATATTAACCAAAATGTCCCACCCACACTTGCCTTGTGTTTGGCCCATATCCTTCTAAACCCATCTTATCTATCTGTCCATCTAAATGTTTAGTAAATGTTGCAATAGCATCTGCCTCAACTCCCTCTTCTGCCAGCTTGCTCCATATACTCACCACCTCTCTCTCTCTCTCTCTCTCTCTCTCTGTCTGTCTGTCTGTCTGTCTGTGTGTGTGTGTGTGTGTGTGTGTGTGTGTGTGTGTGTTTTAAAAAAAACAATTATGCATGCCTGTTTAAGTGTACTGTCACAGAGGGTAAATTGCAGGGCTATATGTAAAGTCAGGGTGAATGGAAATGACAGAATTACTCTACTGAGAGATAGCACTGATTTGCTGACGTGATGCGATAGATGTGCTCAAAAAAAGCTCTTATTCTATGTTTTAATAAAATACAAGTATTAAATAACCTGCAATACTTTTGAAATTATTTTGATATAATTACTATTCAGGGATAATGGGTGGCACGGTTAGTGCCGTGGCTAGTGCAAAACTTCCTGTATCTGCAACAGGGTTCCACTGGGTGCTCCAGTATCCTCTTACCCTTTAAAATGTACTGGAGGTTGCAGATCAATTGGGTGTAATTGGGCGGTACAGGCTCATGGGCCGAAAGGGCTTGGTACCGTGCTGTATGTCTAAATTTAAATTTATAATTTAAGAGTATGCAAGAGTATTTACTGCAACATAGTTCTAGAGGGGATAGATAGATCCAAAGACAGGGTGCAAATAGGTAATGGCAGAGGGCCACTTGTGTTGAACAGTACATCATCCGAGATCACTGAAGCCAACTGGCCTACTTCCAACTTGTAGGTTCTATGTTTCTATCGAACACAAGTAATAAAAGTCACCCTTGTGTATTAATTGCAACATGGGGTAAACCATTTATAAGGTCTTGCCACATATCTCCTGACAGGACAACTTACACCCATGGCATGTTCAAATTATTCTTCAAAAGATTATTTATAAAATATTTTGGAATTGTACTTTGATATTGTTAAACTGTAGATCAGTGCATTTAAAAGCCAAATGTATCTGAAATGTGATAGTGTTTAGATCTTAGATGTAGTGCTTGAGGAATGAATTCTAAACATTAGGACCTTGCTGATTTATGGGAGAAGTGGTGATGATGGAGCCTGTTATAGCCCTGTGTATATGCTGCTTATTGGGAAGCAGCTGCTTCCCAGTCTTATTATTACAGCCACATCAGTCAGGTCTGAGTGTAAATTACATCCTCTCTGGGAAGGCACAGGAACCCAAGAGGATAACCCTGCCCCAAACTCCTGACACAGCCCCTTGAAAACCACTTACAGATCCCTCACTAAACTATTAACACTATTCCCAAATTGATCACAGATCCTTCCCAAAGCCAGTCACAGACTTTGTCCTAACTTGTCCACATCTTTTGGGGTTTTTTTGGTGCTTATTAAAGCCGAGGGATTTTTGCACTGGGGAAAATGGAACTTATTCTGTTTTCAGACGATTTTCACTCACAGATGACTGCTGAACGTTAGGAAAAAAAATTAAATAACCTTGTACTCCTGTCAGAATGGAGCTGGAAAATATAGGTTTTAAATTAAGTAAAACAAAATACAAGAAGATGTCAGGGATCCTCAGAAGGTCAGTGGAGAGGAAAACAGAGTTAACCTCTTGAGGTTAGCAACATTTCAATGATATCGAATGATTACTCCCAATCTGGTCTTTCTGAAAAATTAGCAAGACCTGATACAGGTTCTCAGATTTATTGTCAGAGTACATGCATGACATCACATACATCCCTGAGATTATTTTTTCCTGTGGGCTAGGCAGAATTCCACTTACTAGTGCAAACAAATCTGTGCACAATGGGGAGCTGTAAACAAATAAAGAAATGTATACAAACCAACTGTGCAATAAAGAGAAGAAATGAACAATAAAGTGCACAAGTAAATGAGTCCCTGATTGAGTTTGTGGTTGAGGAGTAGCAGCTATCCCTGAACCTCCTGGTGTAGATCTTGTGGTACCTATACCTCGAGAACAGAGCATGTGCTGGGTGGTGCGGATCCTTGATAATTGCTACTGCTCTCTGATGGCAGCGTTCCCTGTAGATGGTCTTGAAGGTGGGGAGGGTTTTGCCTGTGATGTGCTGGGCTGGTCTTCTACCTTTGGCAGGGATTTAGGCTTCGGAGTATTGGTGTCCCCATACCAGACCGTGATGTATACTTACCTCCACACCTCTGTAGAAATTTGCCAGGATTTGTGATGTCATACCAAACCTCCGCAAACTCCTGCGGAAGTAGAGGTGCTGACATATTTTCTTCACGATGCCATTAGTGTGTTGGGTCCAGGAAAGATTCTCCGAGATGGTGACTCCCTAGAACTTAAATTTGCTCACCTTCTCCGCCTCTGACCCCCCCAATGATCACTGGATCGTACATCTCTGGTTTTCCCTTCCTCAAGTCGACAGTCAGCCTTGTGGTTTTGGTGACATTGTAAGTTTTCAGTCTCTCTCTTGCATGTTGACTTATTGTCCTTTTTTACACCACCCACTACTGTGATATCATCAGCAAGTTTGTAGATGGTGGTGTGGTCATACCGAGCCACACAGTCAGAGGTGTGAGAGGCATTGATTGGGTAGACAGTCAAATTTTTTTCCCGAGGTAAAATTCTCATATAAAAGAGAACATACTTTTAAGGTCAGAGGGGTAAAGTTTAAAGGAGATGTGGGACAAGGGTGCCTGGAATGAGCTTCCAGGAGTTGTAGTGGAGGCAGATATGATTATAATCACATTGAAGAAGCTTCTAGATGGACACTTGAATAATTGGACGTGTATCATGTGTAAAACTCAGAGTTTTATTTTAATTTGGGATCGTGGTCAAGGTGGACACCTTTTCCCAGGGTGACGATAGCAAATACCAGAGGACTTCTGCTTAAGGTGAGTGGAGGAAAGTTTAGGGGAAATGTCAGAGTTAAGGTTTTTTTTTACAGAGTGTTGGGTGCTTGGAATGCATTGCCAGGGGTTGTGGCGGAGGCTGGTACAATGGGGACAATTAAAAGACTGCTAGACAGGCACATGGATGTAAGAAAAACCTAGCACTATGAGCATTATAAGTTAAACCAGAAAGTCTACAGACACTAAGTCACCCTAACCCTACCTCTAACCCTAATGCACAAATATGCTGGAGAAACTCAGCAAGTCACACAGTATCCACTAGAAGTAATGCTTTGGGCCTGGGCCCCTCGTTAGGATTAAGCAAAAACAGGTAGACACCTGAAGAATAGGAGGAGAGGAGAGAGAGAGGTAGAGGAAAGGGGCAACAGGTATGAGGTGGATACAGGTAAGAGGATTAAACAGAAAAAAAAGGCTGATAAATGATAGGGGGAGGGCAGAAGGCAGCTCTGATAGGAGAGGGAAGGGGATGGGGAGTTGGAGGAAAGAAGACAGGAGTAGGGAAAGAAAGACTCAGAAGTGGTTATCAGAAATTGGAGGACGTTAGTGCCATCTAGAAGGGAAGGATTATATAATAGCGAAGGAGGTGTACACCATCATGGCCGAAGGGCCTGTACTGTGCTTAGTGATCTACGTTATGTGTTCTATCTGCCTTGAAAGAAGAGAAATATACATTTTTTGGGGAATGGCTGGTGGCCTCAAAGTACCTATTTATGGACATACTTTGAATCTTGGTGGGCATATTTTCTTTACCATTAATGTTGTCTAGGGATTGCTTCAAAAACCAAAGAAGGCTTCTCTATAATGCCCTGACCTAAATAATACTTACAGTAGATATGCAGAGATAAAACTAATGTGTGAGATAGTGGTTTAGAATTGAGGGAGTCACAAGAACTGCAGATTCTAGAATATTGAGGGGATAAAGAGAAGATAAAGTGAGTCAAGCAGAGTCTATGGGTGGAAATATTTTGGATTGGGACACTTTTTTAAAAATCATCCTCTTCATGGATCCTGCCTGACACGCAGAGTCCTTTCACCCTGTCTTAGAATAGAGAGACCTGGACAACTGATCTATCCACCACCCTGGTCACAACATCTGCTCACTGCTACAGAACCCTGAAGACCAGCACCTCTGGTTTCAAGAAGTTTCTATCCAATGGCTATCACATTTTTTGTTCTAGTATAATTGTGAATATATGTGGTGTGTGTATACGCACGCACGCCTATATGTATTTATTGTCTCTTTTTAATTCAATTAATTATACTATTGTAGTTGGGTTTTTTTTAAAGTTATTTTTGGGGTTTTTGTCCACAAAGTACCTATTCAGCTATAGCAAGAATTTTGGTGCATGTGTACATTGTTAGATTTCAGATTTATTGTCAGAGTACATACATAAAACCCAGAGATTCTTTTTCCTGTGGGTGAGCCAGAATTACCACTAATTGATAGTGCAAATAAACTACACAATGTACACATGTAAACAAATAACAAATGTAAACAAACTGACTGTGCAATACAGACAGAATAAAAAGAATAAAGTTCACAAGTAAGAGTTCTTAAATGAGTCCCTGATTGAGTTTGTTGAGAGAAGTCTGATGGTGGAGGGGTAGCAGCTATTCCTAAATGTGGAAGTGTGAGTCCTGTGGCACCTACACCTCTTTCCTGATGGCAGCAGCGAGAACAGAGCATGTGCTGGATGGTGTGGATCCTTGGTGATTGCTGGTGCCTCTGAGAGCAGAGTTCCCGATAGACGTTCTCGATGGGAGGGTTTTGCCTGTCACATCAATAATCATTAATGTTATTATTATTAATAATAATATTATTACTAGGCTGTTGACTCTCCCTTTACTACCCTCAACCCAACCATAAACAACTCCAGGACTAACTATTGAAACATCACATTTCTTTTGCTCTATCTGTAATTGTGAATATTTATCTGTCTATCCTTTATCATTATTATCTCTTTGAGGTCTTTGTATCTTGTAGTACTCTAATGAAGACTATTGTTCCATCTTACGTACTTTTTTGGCTGCAGCAAGTACGAATTTCAGTGCAGCTAAACGATGTATGTGACAATAAACTTTCATTACCAAATATATTCAGGCTCAAATCCCGTTGCAGGAGTTGATGAATTAAATGGTCACTGTGTGAAAACGTATCTTGGTTCACTAATATTCCTTAATAAAAGCCGCCTGTTCTGCTGATCCGCTCTATAATGTGTCTCCAGAACCCAACAATGTGGTCGATACATAAATCCTCTAGAGAGACCCTGAATTCAGGGTTAATTATCAATAGACAAAAAAAAAAATGATGATTACACCATCCTATGAAGGAGCTAAATTGCACTGTTCAGCTTTTTGCCAGCTGGAGCCATTTTGATGGATCAAGTTGTCCTCTTCTCTGTTGATTGTACGATTCTCTGTAATAAATTACCATCTTCACCGCACAGGAGTGAAATATAAACCCTAACTATCTCATTAGATTTTAAGATGTTCCCTATCCACAGCCCCGCCATTGAGCCAAGATAAACTTAAACTTCCTGGCAAGATGCATTTCATTATACCTCATTGATCCAGCAGTTCACGCAAGGTTGTTTATTCTGTTTTCAGAATGGTTGTCATGAAGCCAGCATTTTTTGTGCATCCCTAATTTGCAAGGAGAAGGTGGTGGTGAGACACCTTCTTGAATTACTGCAGTCCTTCTGTTAGGGAGGAGAGACAAAGGGTGAAACGGTGTTGGAACAGGCCATTTGGCCCACCAACTCTATGCCAATTACTCACTCATTAACCTGCATTGATCCTGTCTCCTTACCGCCCATGCTGTCTTCTCATTGCTACCATCGGGAAGGAGGCACAGGAGCCTGAAGATGTACACCAAATGTGATACACGTTCATGACAATAATTCTGATTCTCTTTTACTCTCCCTACAATCTCATCAACTGGCCCTGCCTCTGGATTCTGGATTCAGAGAAAATTTACAGTGGATAATTAGCCAACCATGTTTAGGAGTAAAAACACAACTCTGGAGAAACTCAGCAGATCAAACAGTGTACTTTATGTAGCAACGATAAAGATACATATTGGATACATTTTTGGCTTGAGCCCTTCATTAAGGTTTGAGCAAATTGTAGACATGGATTCTCTGACACTAATCACCATCTTCTATTCCCCCCCCCATCCCTCACCATTTTATTTGGGTGCTTGCCTACATTTTGCTCATACCTGCCTGAGCGTTTCCCCCTTTTAACTCCTACCCTTCTCACCTTATACCTGTACCCTTTGGGGGTGGGGGGGGGAAAGATGCTATACTCTGTCTAAGCTCTTTGTAATTTTGCACACCTCTATAAGGCTATTCATAAGCCTCGATCATGCCAAGGAAACAGTCCCAGCCAATCCTCTCTCTCTTTGTAACATAAACCCTCCAGCCCAGGTAGCATTCCTGTGCATCTTTTCCACAGCCTCTCTAACTTCAGCATGTCCTTTACCATGGCAACCAGAACTGAGCATGGTGCTCCAAGTGCAGTCTAAGCTAAGCTGTGTACAAGTATAAAACTCCTAATTCAAGGTTCTCAGCCTTTTTCTTTCCACTCACATATCACCTTAAGTGATCCCTTCCTAATGCTTGGGACAGCTGTGGTGGAGTGGAGAGAGTCGCCCACCTTCTTGCTGAATGCAGAATCGCAGAGTGTGTGAAGAAGGGTGCAGGAGTCCTTGTCGCGGTTCATCCCCAGTGGCAGTGTGACAGAGGATTTTCTGATCTATAGGCTGTTCCCGGGGACACTCTCTGAGTCCGACATCCAGAACTGCTGGAAGACCATCAACTTGGTGAAAGATGCTCTTTGGTCTGCCCAAAACCTGTTGGTCCTTCAGCATACTGAGATGTTGGTCTAGGAATGCCACCAACTGGCACATTCCAGGATGCAGGAAAGCATGCTGAGGCTTTGGGGCAGCCAATGCAAGAGCGTGAAAGGGAAGGACCACAGTCCAGAGGCCTCCCATTACTGGCCACTGAGGGGCTGAGACTGAGGGGAGGGGGGGAAAAGAAGCAACAAGGTGCCACAATGGTGGTAAAGGGGTATTGAGAGAACAAATGTAACAATGCACATTGACAAGAATGTATAGATATGACTGACATTATTAGGATTTCTTTTCTTGTTTGTAAATAATTATATTTTCTAGAAAAGGTATGTAGAAACAACAAGATGCCACAGTGGTGATAATAGTGTATTGAGAGAACAATTTAAAATATACATTGATGAGAATGTATTAACATGACTGACACTATGAATGTAAAAAATCTTGAATGGTTGTCTAGTCAGATAATATTTCAGATTTCCTGTCGAAGTACATACACGACATAACACAACTCTGAGATTCTTTTTCCTGCAACCTTGTAAATAAAGAATATTTATGGAAAAAGAACATGGAGCACCTGTGGCATCCTACAGCAGTGGTTCTCCGTCTTGTTTTGTACCACTCACATACACCTTAAGTAATCCTTTATTAATCACAGAGCACCGCTGTCCTAAACTTTCTGCCTCAGCCATATCACACACCTCTGTCTACCCTGTGTCATCACTTTCAGGGATCTAAGTACTTGTACTCAAGGGTCTTATGGTTCAACAACACTCAAAAGGGCCCTGCCACTCAGTTTGACTACTTTGGCCTGGTGGATAAGGGAGGAAGGGCACAGCAGCAAGCAGGGGGAGGGGGGTGGGTATGGCTCTGTGATTGAAGAGGGAAGGGGTGGAGAGCTAAGGGAAAGAAGACCAGGGGAAAGAGAAGGGAGAGAGAATGGAGAGAAAACAAGCAGAAACGGGAGAAATTGATGTTAATGCCCAGATGGAAAATCATTGCTCCTGCCCCTGCTGTGCCCTCCATCCCTTATCCACATACTATCTCCTGCCTTTGGGACTGCACTCCTCCCCCTACCCTTTCTCCCATACCATTTTGTTTCTACGCCTGCTGACCTATTTCCACACCTTAATGAAGGGCTCAATCCTGAAACGCCAGTCAAGTATCTTTACCTTTGCTATATAAAGAACACTGTTTGACCTGCTGAGTTTGTCCAGCATTGTGTTTTTACTTGTCCAATCTGGCTCCCAATGGCTCAGCTCATTGCTTGGTTCCATTCCTAGGGCAAGCTGCTGGCTCCATCAGTAGGATGCCTTCAGACTCAGTCGAGCCCAAATCTCTGAGAATAAACAGCCATCTTCCTAATTACTACCACCTGGCAAAAGGTGCTCCTGAGCAGAGTTCAGCCAAGTCAGAAATCGGGCTGGTCAAGGGCACCCTGAACCAGGAATGCTGTCCTTGTGCTCAAGAGAAAGTTGAAGAAGATTAATGATATTTGTACTTATAATAAGGTAACATCCATGCATCAGAAGCTGTTACAACCAGGAGAAAGCAAAAGTTCAGAGAGATGAAAGAATATTTTAAATTCTTAGAAAAGTGAGTAGAATTGCCAAACAGTTGGATCCCTGTAAGGAACGCAAATATTTTTTTCCACTTTAAGTGATTGCATCTTTCTTTCACCTCATAAATCTGGACCTGGTTTTCCACTGAACGTGCTGCAGCCTTAGTGTGTTGCCTGCAGATTGGTTCCAAGCCTTCAACCAAGTGTAAGAAACGTCAGACTAATTAGCAGATTTGGACATTTTTCAATCTTATTTCCTTTTACCTTACAAGCTGCTGACAGGAGATTCTGTGCTGACATGCTGTCGGGATTCATTGTCTTACACGTGGAGGTTAAGTGCTGTCAGTGGGAGAATTTGCCTATGAAGGTACTCCAGGCAGAAGGTCCGAGTTTCCTCAGGCCTCTCAACCTCCTGTCTAACCTTGTGCAAACCTGGCACAAAAAGAAACGACAAACTGGAAAGCTTCCGGTCATTGAAAGCTGTGCTGCCCATTACACCAAATTAACCTACCGACCACGTATGCTTTTGGAAGGTGGCGGGAAACTGGAGCAACCGGAGGAAACTCATACAGATACAGAGAGAACGTACAAACAAGCAGTAGCTGGACTCAAAGCTTGGTTGAAGGTGCTGTAATATTCTTATGCCTCTTGGAAATGTTCGAGATCAGTATTTCTTGAGTTGTGGATTTGTATGGGATAATTTTCAGTCAAGTTAAATATTACTGATGTAGCAAACAAGTAATATGTAAGGCATAGAATACAGAACATTACAGCACAGTAATATTGTGGTGACTTACACAGACCTACTCCACAACAATCTAAACCTTCCCCACCTCACAATCATAGCCCTTTATTTTTAAAATTTTAATGATTTTAAATTTTTACATTAAAAAAAATAGACATACAGCATGGTAACAGGCCCTTTCTGCCCATTTGCCTGTGCCACCCGAATACCCCAATTAACCTACAATCCCACGTATGCTTTTGAAAGGTGGGAGGAAACAACATGGCTTTCCCTCTACCACTATCAATTCAATACTCACCTGCATATTCTCCATCTATCCTGGCCCCCTCCACCCCCACACACAAGGACAGGATTCCTCTTGTCCTCACCTACCATTCCACCAGCCTCTGCATCCAACACCTCCTCCGCCGTTTCTTCCACCTACTACGTGATCCCACCACCAGACACATATTCCCCTCTCCGCCTTCCGCAGGGACCGCTCCCTTCGTGACTCCCTAGTCCACTCCTCTCTCCCCACCAATTGTCCCCTTATGACCTAGCCCTGTGACCGCAGGTGATGCTCCACTTGTGCCCACACCTCAAACTTCACCACTATTCAGGGCCCCAATCAGACCTTCCAAGTGAAGCAACCTTTCACTTGTGAATATTGCTTCATGAATATGAGAGTCTCGGATGGTTAGTGTGAGCAGTTCCTTTGGTTGTTCAGCATGAATATGAGAGTCTCGGATGGTTAGTGTGAGCAGTTCCTTTGGTGGTTCAGCCTTCTCACTGAATGTGGAAAGAAGCTGTTCCTCAGCCTGGTTGTCCTGGCTCTGATACTCCTATATCTCTTTCCCGACAGGAGCAGCTGAAAGATGCTGTGCGCGGGGTGGAAGAGGGTCCTCAAAGATTTTGTGTGCTTTGTTCAGACAACTATCTTGGTAGATCATGTCAATGAGGAGTGGGTGGGGGGGGTGACTGGAGGGAAACTCCCATGATCCTCTCTGTCACTCTTATAGACCTGTGTATTGACCTCTGATCCATTTTTCTTTAGCAACCGTACCACACTGTGCCTCCCAAGTAACACAGAGATGTAACAGAAATAAACTCTTAACATCCCATCAATTTGGAATAGCATCCAATAATCCAGAATATTTTCTGGTCTTTCGAGGTTCAATTTCCTTTTATTGTCATGTAAAATACATAATATATGTATCATACATAATATACTTTAATTTTTGTCTGTTGTAAGGCCAAACAAAGAATTTCCAATAGTGTCGCTTGGCATCCCTTACAGTATGAGAGAAAGAAAACCAAAAGAGAGTCCCTTCAGAGTCGATGAGTGTCCATCAATTTTCCGCTAGCGCCCCCACAGCCTCTGCTGCCATGCCTGTTTGATCCATCAGCAACCTGAGCTCTGATCCAAACCTCTGACATGACCAGAAAGCCTTCAGCGCCCGAGGCCCTTCTTGCCCTCTGCACTCGGTTCGAATCCCATCAAAGTATCAAGGATGCCAGATTTTTGGGAGTTTTAAAATGATTTGATATCAGATAACTGCCCACTCGGGTTTGTGGCAAGTTTGCTCCACGGATTTGTAGCTACCAGAAACATTGATTTGGTTGGAGACCATGTTGGTGAGCTAAACCGCGTTGATGGTGACCTAGACTTAAGCAGGAAAATCTGCAGATGCTGGGGTCGAGGGCTGGAGAAATTCAGCAGGTCTTGCAGCATCCATGGGAAGGGTAACCAATGTTTCAGGCTCATGCCTTTTGTCAAGGTATGAGCAAAAACAGGCAGGTGCCTGAATAAAAAAATGGGGGGAATAATGGGCAAGGGGAGGTTCTTGAATAACAAAAATGAGATAATCGGTAGGTAGAGGTGGGAGGGTAGAAGAGAAAAAAGCTAAGGTGTTAGGGGGAGGGTGTAGCTTCCTGAGTGGAGAAGGAAGGGAAGGGGGTGGAGAGCAGGAGGAAAGGAGACAGCGGGATAGAGAAATAGGGCAAAGGGTTTAGTGGATATTGGAGAAATCGACATTAATACCTTCTTGTTGGAGAGCACCACAACAAAATATAAGGTGTTGCATCTCCAATTTGTGTGGCCAGTGGTGAAGTCTCACAGATCCCGAGGTCAGGAGTTGATGTGTGAAGGTGTTCCCTCTGTTTCGGAAAGCACCTTTGAACCCTTCAGTGACAGGCTGCTTTTCATTTGAATGGGGTCATTGACCACATGAGAGAGGGGAAGTGCAGATGGGTGCCAATGTTATATTCTGCAATTTAAAAAAAAAACTGTCTTTTTTTTAAATTTTAATTGTCATCATTTATATGTATTTTATTACAGTACAACTTTGATTATCCGAAATCATCAGTTATCTGAAATTATCTTACACCCGGAAGTGAAGTCTGTTTGGCTCCAAAAAATTTTTGGATAATTGAGGATTTCATAAAAATCAAATCTCATTTATCTGAAAAAATTTGAAGCCGAAATTATCTCATTTCGCCTCTGTAAAATTTTGGATAAATGAGGATATCCCATACAATCAGAAATCCAGTTATCCAAATTTTTTTGGGAGCCAAACTGATGTCACAGGTTGAAAAAGTTTTGGAAAAATCTCTGAGTTGAATTTTGAGGTTTTTTTGGTGAGAATTAAACATGATTTCATGCTTTAAAAAGGCTTCCTTTGTTGTTTTTTGTTGTAAATACAGTTTCAAGTGACTTGTTGTTGCTACTGGCTGTTTTAAAAAAAAATGACCATTTATCCGAAAATATAATTTTTCTGAAATAGGCCCAGACTTGACCATTTTGGATAATCGGAGTTGTTTCAGAGATAAAACCTGTCATGGAGCTATTAATGGGGAGTGGAGTTGGGGCTTCCATGTTCCACTACCAGGGCTAACCCACTGCTGTACTTTACAGAGAATATTTTCCACCAGCTCCATTTCTCCCCCTTTTTACTTTGGAGAGACTGTGTGATAACAGACTCATTCAGCTTGTGAGCCCGCAATATCCAATTACACTCATGTGCCCGATTAACCTACTAACCTGCATGGAATGTGGGAGGAAACTGAAGCACCTGAAGGAAACCCACGCAGGTCATGGGGAGAATGTGCAAACTCCTTACAGAGAGTTCTGGATTTGAACCCGAATTGCTGGCTCTGTAATAGCGTTGTGCAAACCACTTTTGCTCCATGTTTTTTGACCAATAAAGAAGGTTCCAGGAGAGAGGTCAGTGATATGAACAGCATATTTTAATCACAAATTCATCACCCACGACACACGTTGTCCCCATGACAGCTGCGGTGGAGTGGAGACAGCCACCCACCTCTTTGCAGAATGCAGATTCATTAAGAGTATATGGAGAAGGACACAAGGATCTTTGTCACAGTTCATCCCCAGTGACAGTGTTCGCAAGGGATGCACACAGAGTCAGACTGAGAACTGCTGGAAGACCATCAACTTGGGGAAAGATGCTCTAAACCTGTTGGTCTTTCAGTACACAGAGAAGTCGGTCCAGAAATTCTACCGACTGGCATATTCCAGGCTGCAGGAGTACGTGCTGAGGAACACACTGAGGTTTGGCACAGCCAATGCAAGGGTGCTGTGGTAAAGGACCACAGTCTCTAGACTGACAGACATTAAGGGGCTGAGACTGAGGGGAAGCTCCTTAGACAACAGAGGGGAGAGTAACGACACGATGCCACAGTGGTGGTAATGGTGTAATTAGAAATTAATGTAACAACATACAATGATGGAAATGTATGGATATGAAACTAAGGGTTTGAAGAGTCTTTGAACAGTTTTCCTTTTGTAAATAATGTATTGTGAATAAAGATTATTTTTAGAAGAAAATATTTAAACCACAAATTGCTACAATGAAACATGACAAGTTCTCCAAACGGACACGACCAGGGATGTTATTCCTAGCTCGTGCATTCACAAAGGGGTCTGCGGGTCTCCTAACGGCAATCCGAAGGAACCAGATAGTGAGGGTTTGGAAGGGATAGTGATGGAGAAGAGCCTCACTTAATCCCCACCCCCACTTATGTTATATAAGCAATTGGCAGGCTCCAATGAAATGAAGGAGAAATGACTTTTAAATAGCCTTGACACTAAACAGACATACATTTAAGTGAAATGGACTGTATTACCTGGCTCAGTAACAAGAACATCAGTTCTGCATTGTTTAATTACAGCCAGCAACCAACTCCCCGACCTGGCTGCTCACCAGATTATCTTGATTGGGACTCTGGAAAGCAAGGATTCAGCGTCTGTTTTACATTTTCACTCTGCCTCTGACATCCTTTTTGCTTTCATGGTCACAGCTGCAGTCGTGCAGGTAGAGTGGAGCTGGCATGTATCCCAGAGGCAGGTGCACAGCTGCACGAAGCTCCGTTTGCGCTGCATATGGAGCACTTCGCCCACCTCCACAGATCGGGGGGGGGGGGTGCATGTTGTTCTGGGAAAGGCAGGACTGCGTCAGATTGGAGCAGGCAGGGAACAGAAAAGAGTACAGCACAGGAACAGGCCCTTCAGCCCACAATGTCTTCACCAAATGCAATGCCCAAATTGAACTAGAATTCTCCTGCTTATTCCTCTGTTCTCTGCAGATTCATGTGTCTGTCTATTAAATGCCCATATTGTATCTACTTCCACCACTATTCCTGGAAGCCACAGCAGGTACCCATCACTCTCTGTATAAAAATAAAACTTGCCCCACATACTTCCTTTAAACCAGTTGTTTTCAACCTTTTTCTTTCCACCTACATACCACCTTAAGTAATCCTTGTGCCATAAGTGCTTTCTGATTACTTAAGATGGTATGTGGGTGGAAAGAAAAAGTTAGAAAACCACTGTTTTAATCATACATAATTGACTTGTTATGTGCATGGATTCATAACTTTAAAGGAAATGGGCCTACGACAATTTTTCTCAAGCAAAATATTTCAGTTACAATTCGGTCCAGAGCAGTAGTTCTCAACCTTTTTTTCCATTCCACTCGCATACCACTTTAAATAATTTCTGACTAATCACAGAGCACTTATGGCAAAAGGATTACTTAAGGTGGTATGTGAGTGTAAAGAAAACTTTTGAAATCCACTTCTTTAAACTTTTGCCACATAAAGAGACCATTCAGCCCATCATGGCAATCCCATCAGCCTCATTCCCCTTTAACCTGTTCTCCTCTATATTTTTTATCAACAATCTCCTAACCCCTATACTCACAAATATGAGGGGTAGCTTTTAATTAAATACCCTACACGTATGTTGTTTTGGGGAATGTCCGAGGATACGGGAGCATCCATAGAAACACGCATGTAGTTAGAAGGAGAACAGACAAACTCCAAATAATCAGTAGCCGAGGTCACTATTGAACCTGTGTCACTGGTTTCTGCTCCTCTTTCTGAAGTTTAGATTCAAGATTATTTTTATTGTCATGTAACAAAACATAATGTAATGTAATAAAGAAAATATGTTATTACACAAATCTCCTTTAGTCTTCTGTAAGGCAAACAAAGATTCGCTGTCAACATAAATTGCCTGCTGTACCTTACAGCCAGAGAAAGGGCAAAAGAGTCTCTGAGTATTTGTGGATTTGCCTCCAGTGCTCCCGCAGCCTCCACAACTGCACAGCCTTCAGTCCAAACCATCAGCAACCTGAGTTCCATATGCACACCTCCATCACAATCAGGAAACCTATAGCGCCCTTGGCACCCTCTCACATCCCAGTTCCGATATCTGGTACCCCTTCAGCCAGTCTCGATCCAGTCTTCAGCAGTCTAACGCCTGTTGCGGATCCCTTGACTACAGTCGCCTGCAACTGTAGTTAACCTGCATACGTTCCATGCCTTGAGACCACTCCAGCATAAATTGTTCCAGTATTCCTCTCCCTTGAATCACTTCTGCATCCACAACTCACATTTTAGGCTATGAATCAAAGCTAAAGAGTGTTTGTCTGAGAAAGCCTCTCTCTGCACAAGCTCCCATGAACTGCAGTCTGGACACATGATCTCTTCTGACATATTAATCCATAAAATTTATATAGGTGAAACTTGGTTGTGATTCTGCCGTGAAGCAACTCCTGTGGAATGTTTTGAATCTGTAGTATGAGTCTATCGTCATTAATTAATTTTAACCAAAATGGGGAGAAGGCTGGGCAGTGGGGCTGAGTGGGAAAATGGGTCAGCTTATGCTTAAATGGTGGGGCAGATTCAGTGGGCTGAATAACCTATTTTTGCTTCTGTATCTTATGGACTTATCTAAAATTAAGCTCCATGCTATTCTGTAGCTAACCTACCTATCGGTGCCACTTTCATCATCTCAGCATTTCTGATAGAGGAAACCAGGTTGTGGACTGTTCTCACGGGGGTAGGTGACCTGGCGAGTGTCTGTAATTGTCCTGCTCAGAGGAAGATGATTTCGGAGGCAATTTCCATGGTCCAGATCGTCTGCTTCAGATTAGTCCCAAGGATGATTGCTTCTCGGAACGGAGGCCTGTGACTAGTGGTGTGCCTCAGGGATCAGTGCTGGGACCATTGTTGTTTGTCCTCTATATCAATGATTTAAATGATAATGTGATAAATTGGATCAGCAAATTTGCAGATGACTAAGATTGGAGGTGCTGTGGACAGCGAGGAAGGCTTTCAAAGCTTCAAAGGGATCTTGACCAGCTGGAAAAATGGCAGATAGAATTTAATGCAGACAAGTGTGAGGTGTTGCATTTTGGAAGGACAAACCAAGGTAGAATATACACAGTAAATAGTCAGACACTGAGGAGTGTGGTAAAGTAGAGGGATCGGGAATATAGATACATAATTCCCTGAAAGTAGAGTCATGGGTAGATAGGGTTGAAAAGAGAGCATTTGGCATATTGGCCTTCATAAATCAAAGTATTGAGTATAAGAGTTGGGGTATTATGGTAAGTTATATAAGACATTGGTGAAGCCAAATATGGAGCATTGTGTGCAGTTTTTGTCAACCAAGAGCTACCAGCAGAAGTGGTGAAAACTGGCTCATTTAACATTTAAGAATAAGTTGTTTTTTGTGCATGACACTGTTTGTTGCAATTTAAAGTGGTCCATAGAGTACATATGTCTAAAGTTAAATTGTCTTGTTTTCATATAGATATAAATCCTCTATGTGACAAATGTAAAATGTTTCTTTGGTTCACATGTTCTGGACGTGCCCTAGTTTAGAAACATTTTGAAAAGATATCTTTCATACAATTCTCAAATTCAAATTAGAACCTTGCTCTTCAATTGCTCAGTTTGGATCAGTTCAAGATGATGAAGTTTTACTGACTCCAACTCAAAACCGAATTGTATCTTTTACTTCATTGATGGCCATTGATTAAATACAAAGACAATACTCCATCTACACAATGGTTAAGTGATATGATGTCTTGTTTAAGATTAGAAAAAAATGTCATTAAAGAGACAAGTTAATATCTTCCAAAAGACATGGGGTCCATTTATGGACTATTATCCTAACCTAGGGAATTCGGGTTGTTCTGAAGCTTTGGTGCTGTGCTGTCCATCTCCAGGCTGTTGTCTCTTGATTCCTATGTGTCATCTTTTAATCTTGCTTAATGGTAGGGGTTTTGAATTATGTATTTTTGGGTTTTTTTCTCTTCTTTTGAATCTTACAATACAATATATAACTATGATGCACTGAGGTAGCAGCGAGCAAGCACAAAACTCAAAAGACTGTACAACGGGCCTTATTCCAGTAAAAGTCTGAACACCAGTTCAAGCCTTGGTGGCTCCCTGTGTGTCTGGCTCAGGTTTATATTCAGGATAGCTGATTGACAGCCGGCCAGGTCAAGACAGCCCCTTAGGGGGTCTTCCTGCAGGTACAGAGATCGCCCCCTGCAGTAGACTGGTGGTTGTATCACCACAATAACTACTGTTCAATTGTGCATAATGTAAACATAAATAAAAATATTTTAAAAAGAAAAGAAAGAAAAATTTTCTTAGGTATATGGATGCATGGAGGCATATGGTCTGGGTGCAGGTCAGTGACACTAGGCCAAATAATAGTTTGGCACAGACTCAAAGGACCTGTTTCTGTGCTGTAATGGTCAAGGATTCTATGGATACCAGACTGGAGAGTTTACTATACCTCCACATTGCACAGAAATGCTGGATAAACCTAGCAGGTCACGTAGTAAGTAAAAATCAGTCAATGTTTTAGGCCTGAGCCCTTTATCAGGAGTGCCAAAAATCAGAATAGGTCACAGGGAATATTAGTGAGGAGAATGGGAATGCATTGTGAATAAGCATTAATCCCAAAATGTTCTCCTTCAACTACAGGAAACATTATTTTGTCTCAGATTTTTACAGCTGAAAATGATCTAGATGACTTTTTTCCGGGGAGCTCTCTCTTTGAAGTACGAGGTGCATGTGTTTCCCTGTAGGAAACGCTGGGTACAATCATGAGCAGGAACTGTAGCTGATTATAATTCTGTTAATTAGTTGCCCTGGAGCTGCCCCGGTAATTAATTCTTGAGTTGCATTCAGCTTTTGGAAGTCAAATCCAGAAAGTCATTACCCAGGGAAAGAAATCCTTGCACCTTCACCGTGTTTTGCCTCACAGTACCCAGGTTAGGTCTGGTCCAATGTAGGGTAAGGTTGTCTTGGCTCAGCTCCCACCAGGGTGCCTCAACTTCAGGAGGTATCCTAGACATTTTTCTTTCATACTGTTCGATGGCTACTGAACTATTTCCCTTCTAGCACAGTTCCATGGTGGAGAAATGAGGTGCAAAAATTCATACCATTGTAAATAGCTTGAGGGACACAGTTAATAAGGACTTGTTTGAAGTGTTATGCAGACATCTCTCTATTGGCGCACAATCCTCAACGTTGATTACTGATTAACAAATTAGTGGGAATCAACAAAGGAACGGTGGAAGAAAAATACATTTATTAGAATGCCTTTAAGGACTTAGGCTCTCTTTATGCCAATTAGAATAGTTTAGTCAAAATATACCAACATTTCCAGCAGTCTAACATGCAATTAACTTTCAAAAGTTAACTTCTGAGGAAATGTACCAGTGACTGCCTCATTGATAAATCCCCAGTCTCAAACCAGCTTTCTATCTCGTGAAGAATTTCTGCAAAATTGAGGGAAGTTTATCAAATCTTAGAACCATAGAACCACAGAAAACAGGCCTTCTAGTCTATGCTGACCGTTATTCCACTAGTCACACTGCCCTGCTCCCATTCCATATCCCTCCAGGCCTCTCCCATCCATGTATCATCCAATTGATTCTTAAAACTTAAGATCAAGCCTCCATTCACTACATCAGATGGCAGCTCGTTCCAAACTTCCACCACTCTCTGAGTGAAGAACTTTCCCCTAATGTTCCTCCAAATCTTTCTCCTTTCAACTTAAAACTATCACCTATTGTATTTGTTTCCACCAATCTAAGTGGAAAAGCTTACTTGCATCCACACTGTCTATACCGCTCATAATTTTGTAAACCTCTATCAAATCTCCCCTCATTTTTCTTCGCTCCAAGGAATAAAGTCCTAACCTGTTTAATCTTTCCCTATAACTCAACTCCTGAAGATTCGTCAACTTCCTAGTAAATCTTCTCTGCACTCTTTCAGTCTTATTGATATCCTTCCTATAGTTAGGCGACCAGAACTGCACACAATATTTCCAAATTTGGCCTCACCAATGTCTTAAACAACTTCAGCATAACATCCCAACTCCTATACTCAATACTATGATTTTTAAAGGTGAAGATGCCAAAAGCTTTCTTTACAACCCTGTCCACCTGTGATGCCACCTTAAGGGAATAATGTATCTGTATTCCCAGATCTCTCTTCTCCACTGCCCTACCATCTACTGTGGATGTTCTACCATGTTTTTCCCTTCCAAAATTCAACTCCTCACATTTGCCTGCATTAAACTCCATCTGTCACATTTTTGCCCATTCTCTAAATTGACCCCGATCCCTATGCAACTTTTAAAATCTTCATTCCTGGCCACAATATCACCTATCTTTATGTCATCAGCAAACTTGCTGATCCAGTTTGCCACATTATCATCCAGATCACTGATACAGATAACAAACAACAATTGTCCAAACACAGATCCCTGAGGCGCACCACTAGATACAGGCCTCCAGTCTGAGAAGCAACCATCCATTACCGCTCTCTGTTTTCTTTCACAAGCCAATTTCAAATGCAGTTTACCTAGTGTCTTCATCCTCTGAACTAACTTCTCATGTGGGACCCTGCCAAAGGCTTTACTAGAACATCTACAGCCTTTCCTTCATCTACCTTCTTGGTAACCTCCTCAAAAAACTCTACAAGATTTGTTAAATACGACTTACTTCACACAAAGCCATGCTGACAGAATACCTATATATCCTATCTCTCAGAACTTCTTCGAATAATCTTGTGGTCAACAATCAAAATGCCTATCTATGTCAATCTGGACCCATATTCCTCTAACCCCTTCCTTTGCGTGTGCATGTCCGAAATTCTTTTAAGTATCCTGTTCAAGTTTATTATACCAATACAACCCGACAAAACAGTGCTCTGGTTCATGGTGCAAAGCAGTGCGAACACACGTACAGACAAACAACAAATATACACAGTACATATACCCAGTGCAGGTTCTTGATTAGCCAGGGCATCAAAGGTTATGGGGAGAAGGTCGGGCAGTGGGGCTGAGTGGAGAAATGGATCAGCTCATGATTGAATGGCAGGACAGACTCAATGGGCTGAACAGCCTATCTGCTCCTATGTCTTATGGTATTATATAAATTAAAATAAATATTACTGATAAATAGTCGAGTCTGAGAGAGTTGTATTAGCAGTTCAACAGTCGTTCAGCATTCTCACTGTCCGTGGGAAGAAAAATCTGTTCCTCAGCCTGATGGTTCTGGCTCTGATACTCCTGTGTCTCTTTCCCGACAGGAGCAGCTGGAAGATGCTACTGGCTGGGTGGTAGGGATCCTCCCTGATTTTGTGAGCCCTCTTTAAACAATGATCCTAGTAAATCACATCCATGGTGGGGGGGAGTTGGTGGGGGTGTTCTGTGGATTGACCTCTGATCCAAGGCTCTGCAGCAACCATATTTGTATCTGTCTCCTCTGGCAGATCATTTCATATGCCCACCATCCTGTGTGGTAAAACTTGTCTCTCATAACCTCTTTAAGTCTTTCCCTTCTCATAATAAACTTGTGTCTTCTTGTTTTAGCCTCAACAGATTGGAAAAATAAGACTATCGACCCACTCTATGCTCCTTGTGACCTTAATAAGGTCACCTCTCAGCCCACTGTGCTCCAGGGAAACAGTTCCAGAATATCGGGTCTCCCCTTAGCTCAAACCCTTCATTCCATGATATGGACATCTGTGAGAGGAGGCTCAAGCACCAGTTTGTACACATCAGGAGATACCAACTGAGCTTACTACAGTTTTATATCCATATCATGGACAGAACATTTATTGTGGGTCTCTGAGTGATTCTGAGATAACTCGTCTAGTGCTCTGATTAATAGGTCACTGACAAACCTTGAACACTGAATCTAATTGAATAGTTTAATATCATATTGAGATACAGTGAAACACCTTGTTTTGTAGACCCAATCCTTACTTAAGTACAGCAGGCAATGCTATAATAAAACAAAGATTCACAGAGTATACTGTGTCATATGGTGCAGGGTTGAGTCACAGAGTGCAGTATGTTAGGGAGTCACTGAATGCAGAGTGCAGTGTTACAGCAAGTCACAGAATCCAGTGTTACAGCGAGTCACAGAATCCAGTGTTACAGCGAGTCACAGAATCCAGTGTTACAGCGAGTCACAGAATCCAGTGTTACAGCGAGTCACAGAATCCAGTGTTACAGCGAGTCACAGAATCCAGTGTTACAGCGAGTCACAGAATCCAGTGTTACAGCGAGTCACAGAATCCAGTGTTACAGCGAGTCACCGAATCCAGTGTTACAGCGAGTCACAGAATCCAGTGTTACACCGAGTCACAGAATCCAGTGTAACCCCGAGTCACAGAGTGCAGTGTAACCCCGAGTCACAGAGTGCAGTGTAACCCCGAGTCACAGAGTGCAGTGTAACCCCGAGTCACAGAGTGCAGTGTAACCCCGAGTCACAGAGTGCAGTGTAACCCCGAGTCACAGAGTGCAGTGTAACCCCGAGTCACAGAGTGCAGTGTAACCCCGAGTCACAGAGTGCAGTGTAACCCCGAGTCACAGAGTGCAGTGTAACCCCGAGTCACAGAGTGCAGTGTTACAGCGAGTCTCAGAGTGCAGTGTAACCCCGAGTCACAGAGTGCAGTGTTACAGCGAGTCTCAGAGCGCAGGGTTCAGTGTTACGGTGAGTCACAGTGTGTAAGGTTCAGTGTTACGGTGAGCCACAGAACCCAGGGTGTGGTGTTACAGTGAGCCAGAGTGCAGAGTGTCGTGTTACGGTAAATCACAGAGTGGAGGGCATGGATTTACAGTGAGTCACAGATTGCAGGATGTTGTGGGGTGCGGTGTTACTGTTAGTAACAGAATGGAGGGTCTGGTGTTACAATGAATCACAGAGGGCTGGATGCGATGTTACAGTGAGTCACAGAGTATAGGGTGTGGTGTGCAAAGTGCATGATATAGAGAAAAGTACATTAAAACAGTACAAGGCCACCATCTTTTAATGAAAGATTAAAATGAAAGGTTCATTTAAGACACCTATAACTGTGGGGAAGAAACTGTGTGAATCTGAATGTTCAAGTTTGTGTATTCTCAGCCGATGAAACGGGGAGAAGAGCGTGTGAGCAGTTTGGGATGGGTCCTTTCATATGGTGGCAGCTTTCCCAACAGACACAGAGGCGGAGTCGATGGACAGGAGGTTGGTGTGCATGATGGTCTGAATTGCATTCACAGCCCTGCAGTTTCCTTGATTTTGAATGGAGTAGTTCACTTCCCAAAAATTCCATCTTGACATTTTTACACTGCCATCGGAGCAGAAATTTCCATGAAATTTTCTGCTGTTCAGTGGCTGTGTAAAAGTGCCTAATGATAAGGATGGGGTTTTGCATTCGTGGTAGTAAAGTTATGTTAGAAATAGAAGTACCTTTAAAAAAAATTGCTCGAGACAAATATTGAGAACAATCTCTCACAGTTACAATGCAGGGGACTGGAAACCAATGAGAGTGAAGAAGACAGGGAGAGAGAGAGGGAGACAGGAGAGAGAACAAAGGAATAGCAAGAATGGGGAGAGAAAAAGGAAAGGGGAGAGAGAGGGAGAAAGAGCGAGAAGAAGGTGGGGGGGGGAAGAGAGAGAGAGAGAGAGAGGACATTTTTAATTTAAGGTTGTGATCTTGTATCCAATAGAAAATTAGCGACCTGATTTGGGAACTGATATCCTTTCTCCACAAGTTCTGCCCCACCTGCTGAATATTTTTAGCATTGTTTTTTACTCGTGGATTTCATTAATGTCAGTAATTGGTTAGTTTCAAGGGATGGAGCTCATCCTTAAAGTTCCTCCATTCCTCTCTCAAAAAGTGACCATGCCACAGAGTGTCCCTGCCTCCTCAGTGCAAAGTACAGACCCAACTCTTCCACTCTGACCTCATCATCTCTCACCTTTTTTCCATCATTCCACGTGTATTTTATGAACCTTGAAAGGACTTTAAGAGCTGATAATTACAAGTGAATCCTCAGTGCCCATTCAATGGGATAAAAGACTTGCCACAAAACATGGGTGCTTCAAAGAACTCAATCCTGTGGAGACATTTGGTTTTATGCTGAGACTCTGGGCAAGATCCCAGATTTTGTGCAAAAGTGCTGTATCCCTTCATGAAATTTAAAAAACGCTCCAACCTTCGCTAAAAACGCTGGTTCTTGCAGTCTTAGCCCTCTTTTTCTTGCATCCCCAGGAGACTGCCATTTTACATCATAAAAAGAAACAAAATTAAAAAATACTTGGCTCCATGCCTGGCTAAGATGAAAGTGGTTGGGGTAATTCACTCCATTGGAACCCATTCAGCAGATCTTCACTTTATGTTTATTACAAATGCCATTGAACTTCAAAACAAAAAGGGAGGATGCAATGACATGAAATTTTCCATTTGAGTCTTGTAAACCAACTGCTATCTCTCTCGTGTGCAGGGTGTACGTTGCAATCTAGCATTTCTGTCTCTGATTCTTGGGTGCAGTAAATTAAGTTATGACGTTAATAGAACTTGCATGGAGATGTTATCAGAGCCCTTGTACTGAAATGGTTCTCTGTCTGATGGGTGGTGATTACCATTACAAAAACATGAAGTATTACTTCACTGCAAGACAGCACAGCAGACATAACTGGTCACAACCCAGTTGAACAAGCTGCCACATCACTTAATAGGGGAGCAGGATTCACAATCAGAATTTATTGTCAGGAACATGTGACTAATTTTAAAAAATCGTTGGCAGCATCACCTTGCAAACATTTATATAAATCACCTTACAAAATAAATAAAAATAGTGCAAGAAAAAGACAAAAGTAAGACAGAGTCTTTGGATCATTGTTCATTCAAGAATCTGATGGCAGAGAGGAAGAAGCTGTCCTTGTGCCGCTGAGTGGTCATCTTCAGGCTTCCGTACCTTTTCCCCCGATGGTAGCAGAGTGAAGAGGGCATGGCCTGCAGGGTGGTGGTGGGGGTCCTTGAAGATAGAGGCTGCTTTCTTAAGACTCTGCCTCTTGTAGATGTCCTCAATGGAGTGAAGTCAGTTGCCTGTGATGTTTCAGGTCGAGTTAACAACCCTCTGGAGTTTTTTTCGTCCTGAGCCTTGGCACTTCCATATCAGGCAGCAATGCAACCAGTCAGAATGCTCTCCATGGCTCACCTGGAGACATTTCTGAGAGCCTTCAATGGCATACCAAATCTCCTCAAACTCCTTACACAGTATCACCATTGATAAGCCTTCTTTATGATCGCATCAACATGGAGGCTCCAGGACAGAACCTCAGAGATGTTGTTATGCAGGAATTTGAAATCCTTGACCCTCTCCACTGCTGACCCCTCGATGAGGACTGGGTCTTGTTCTCCTGATTTCCTACTGAAGTGCAGTTGGCTGCCTGCTGCTCTTGAGCCCTTCAGTTGGATTTTACGGCATCCTCCTGCAAAATCGCGATTAAAAAATGGATCAGCTTCTATGGCAGTTTTGAACAGGATAGGACATGGATGATTCAGTACAGAAGGAAAGTTTTTGTTAATGGCCAAAAGACGATCCACCGGCGGAACTTAGTGGATCGAGTAGCTTCAGTGGGAGATAAAGAATAGTTCTGGGCTGGAACCCTTCATCAAAACCAATGAAGTCTTGATGAAGGGTGTCAGCCTGAAACTTCAACCAGGTAAAGAATTACTAGAGGGAAATAACAGGCCAGACAGCTTTTGAACTGGAACCCTTTATCAAGACTCGAATCATTAACTGACCTTTTCTATCCATGGATGTTATTGAACCTGCAGAGTTCCTCTGGCAATTCTTGACTGGCTCAAGATTTCAGTGTCTGCAGCTTTTGTGTTTCTTGAAACATTGACCATTCTTTTTCTCCCATTGACACTGCTCGAACCGCTGAGTTCCTCCAACAAATAGATTTTCTTCTCTTGATTCCAGCATCTGCGGTCTCTTATGTATGCTCTCTATGTTTATAGAACCATAGAACATGACAGCACAGAAAACAGGCCCTCCTGGTCTGTGGCAAACTATTATTCTGCCTCTTTTCACTGATCTGCACCCAGTTAATAGCCCTCCATACTCCTCCCATCCATGTACCAGTCCAAATTTTTCTTAAATCTTAAAATTGACCCTGCATTCATCAGTTCAGCCAGCAGCTCATTCCACCACTCTGTGTGAAGAAGTTCCCACTAATATTCCCCCTCAACTTTTCCCCTTTCACCCTTAACCCATGTCTGGATTATATATCACCTTCCTTTAGTGGAAAAAGCCTATTTACATTTACTCTATTTATAACCCTTATAATTTTGTATACCTCTTTCAATTCTCCCCCCTTTCTTCTACACTATAGGGAATGAAGTCCTAACCTGTTTAAGTCCTAACTTTCCCAATAATTCAGTTCCTGAAGTCCCAGAAACATCCTAGTAAATCTTCTCTGCATTCTTTCAATCTTATTGATATCTTTACTGTAGTTTGTTGACAATACTTCAAATTTGGCCTCACCAATGTTTTGTACAACTCCTGTACTCAGTACTTTGATTTATGAAGGCCAATGTGCCAAAAGCTCTCGTTATGACTCTCGACCTGGAATTTTGTATCTGTATTTCCAAATGCCCCTGTTCTACTGCATTCCTCAGTACCCAACCAGTTACCATGTATTTCCTACCTTGATTTGTCTTTCCAAAGTGCAGCAGAGTTTATTGTATGATGTACAGATTCAGTGGAAGTCTGACTTGCTTTCCAGGTAGTAAAACACGCAGCACAAATTAAGTATAATTAAGGTATCAGAGAGAGAAAAGAAAGATAACACTGGACAACAAATTTTTCAAAATCTTTGCTTGCAGAAAAAAAAATTGGGGATTATGATAGATAACTTCAAGGTGAACACAAAGATAATTTCAGATTTGTTGTATCACGTAGGAAGTTGGAGAAACATTAAATGAACTTTTATTGAATTTAGCATATTTAATCGCTTAATGATGTTGACACATTGCGTTAGTTCACTGATCTAAAAATTCTTTGCCGCTGATTTTCATTGATATTCAGCATCTCATGCCTCTTGTGTCAGTGTCTAACAATAGTTGGTCAGCATTGATGGATTCCAATTGCTCTGATACTACTTTTCCATGGTCGCAATGTCCTGGTGAAACCTTTCACCATGTTCGTCACTGACGGACCAAGATCAGCAAGGAAGACATCCAAGTGCAAATACAGAAAATGAATTTTCAATGACATGTTGCACTTCATGGTTTTGGATCCTTGAAATATATTGTCAATCAATTGAATGTAGTTTTCTGCTCTGCAGTTGCCAAGAAAATTCTCAACAATATCTTTAAATGCCTTCCAAGCATGCCCAGGCCAAAGACAACATTTGCATAGCACCTGCACCCCTACTTACCCCCATCCACTCATTTGAGCTCCCCCTTTCTTCCTGTCCCCAGCCCTTGGAGCCTCTCGTCTTCCCCTGGCTCCCTCTGGGCCCCATCCCCATCCTCCGCCTCTCCTCTCTGTCCTCCCCTGTCTGCTGCGTCCACCCTCTGGCCTCCCCCCAGCCCTCCGCCTCCCCCTCTTACTTCCCAAGCCCTCCATTTCTATCCAACCCTCTCAATTCAGAGAGGGATACCCTCCCCATCACTTCTCAACTTTACTCTCTTCTGCCCTCTCACCCATATCCACTGTGGCCTCTTGCCTGAGAGCCTGTGCTTCTTCCCCTGGAAAAAAAGTGAATGCTGTTTTTTTCCCAGGGAAGACTGTTCTTGAACTGGAGAAAATTGGTTCAAGGTGAAAGGTGGGATATTTAAGAGAGACCTGTGGGACAAACCTTTATCTCAGAGGTGAGTCTATATCTGGAATGAGCTAAAAGCACATTGTTGGAGAAACTCAGCAGGTCAAACAGTAAGCTTTGTATCACAAGGATATAGAACTGACGTTTTGGGCTTGAGCTCTTCATCAAGGTGCCCGTTTGACCTGCTAAGTTTCTCCAACATTGTGTTTTTACTTCAACCACAGTGTCTGCAGGCTTTCACGTTTTACATCTGGAACAAGCTGCGAGAGGAGGCTACAGAAGTGGGTACCGTTATGATGTTCAGAAGACATTTGGTCAGCTCAATGGATAGAAAGGTTTAAAGGACAGAGAGCAAGTGCAGGCAAATGCATTGAGGTCAGAGTTCAAACATGGGTGGTATGGATGAGTTGGGACAAGATCATCAGAGAATTTGACAGATTAGATGTTGGGAGGTTTCCGTGAGAGGGAGAATCTCGAACAAGGGGACAGTGATATAAAAAAATAGTAAGGGCAGCCATTTAAAGTTGAGGTGTATAGAAATGTCCTCTCTTGGGGGTGCAGGTATTCTTTGGAACTCTCTGTCCCCCCATCTCCGAGAGTGGGGGAGGCTAGATCATTGTATATTGGAATGATTGAGGAATTGAGAGTCATGGGGCAATGGCACAGAAGAGGAGTGGAGGCCATGAATTTAGGAAATAGTGGGACAGCTGTGAACTCCTGCTTCTATATTCTTATGGATAAAGAGCTTGATGTCAGTAGGTAAAAATTATTGAGGCATTGGGTAGAAGAAGCAAGATGCTTGTCTATAGGTAATTTTAAATTCTATTATTTCAAGTGATACAGCACTAAAAAGAGTCATTCAGCCCACCATGTCTGTTTGACCCTCTCCATGTCCTATTCCCAATTCACAAGATCACAAGATAAAGGCCAGTCATCCCATTGCGTCTACTCTGCCACTCCACTATTAGCTAAACCATTCTCACATCTAGTTCCAATTTCCAGCCTTTTCCCCATATCCCTTGATACCCTGATTAATTAGATACCTATCAATTTCCTCCTTAAACTCCCCCAATGATCAGGCCTCTACTGCTGTATGTAGCAATGAATTCCACAAATCCATGACACTCTGGTTAAGGAAATTTCTCCTTATCTCTGTTTTAAATGGGTACCTTCTAATTCTAAGATTGTGCCCTCTTATGCTGGACTCACCTATCAAGGGAAGCATCTTATTCACATCTACTCTGTTCAATCCTTTCAGTATTCATAATGTTTCTATAAGATCCCCTCTCATTCTTCTATTGTCCAATGAATACAATCCAAGAGCCGATAAGCACTCCTCATATGTTGGCTCTTGCATTCCAGGAATCATCCTCATAAATCTTCTCTGAAATCTCTCTGACATCAGTATGTCCCTTCTAAGATAAGGGGCCCAAAACTGCATACAGTACTCCATATGATGTCTCACCAGTGCCCATAGAGCCTCATCAAAACTTCCTTACTCTTATACACTATTCCTCTTGAAATGAATGCTAACACAGCATTCGCTTTCTTTACTGCCAATCCAATCTGGTGGTTAACCTTTAGGTTATCCTGCACAAGGACCTCCTCCTCCCCCAAATCCCTATGCATCTGAATTTTGAATTTTCTCCCCATCTAAATAATAATCTGCCTGTTTATTTCTTCTTCCAAAATGTACAACCGTACTTTTCTCAACATTGTATCTCATCTGCCATTTCTTTGCTGACTCTCCTAAGTTGTCCAAGTCTCTCTCTGCAACCTTTCGGTCTCTTCGACACTTCCAGCTCCTCCACCCATCTTGGTGTCATCTGCAAACTTAACCACAAAACCATTCACTCTGTTATCTAAATCGTTGATATACATTGTAAAAAGAAACGGCCCCAACACCGACCCCTGAGGAACTCCACTAGTAATTGGCAACTAACCAGAACAGGATCCCTTTATTCCCACCCTCTGCCTTCTGCCTATCAGCCAATGCTCCACTGTAATGCGTGTCGAAAGAACCAAAGACTTGTTGATCCAAACCAAGGCTTTTATTAACTAAAAGACTGGAGCATATCACAAGTAGGTCGAGCAGTCCAGAATGACCTGGTCTGGCTAGGAGCAATCCTTTAAGACCTGCCAGTAGGTGTGGCTACACTCTCAGCCAATCACAGTTATCCTACACTACCATCTGTACATATGTACATGTACACATTGGTGATAGAATCTGTACTATCACATCCACCCAGTCTAATATCTTTCCTGTAATTCCATGGGGTCTCATCTTATTAAGCAGCCTCTTAAGCAGCACCTTAACGAAAGCCTTTTTAATATCCAAGTACACAATTTCCACAACCTCTCCCTTGTCCATCCTACTTGAGATTACCTCAGAAAATTCCAATAGGTTGGTCAGGCATGCACCTCTAGGTATTTCATAACCTTGTCCTTTAGGATGGACTCCAATAACTTTCCAACTACTTTCTTTTTTTTTCTTTGGCTTGGCTTCGCGGACGAAGATTTATGGAGGGGGTAAAAAGTCCACGTCAGCTGCAGGCTCGTTTGTGGCTGACAAGTCCGATGCGGGACAGGCAGACACGATTGCAGCGGTTGCAAGGGAAAATTGGTTGGTTGGGGTTGGGTGTTGGGTTTTTCCTCCTTTGCCTTTTGTCAGTGAGGTGGGCTCTGCGGTCTTCTTCAAAGGAGGCTGCTGCCCGCCAAACTGTGAGGCGCCAAGATGCACGGTTTGAGGCGTTATCAGCCCACTGGCGGTGGTCAATGTGGCAGGCACCAAGAGATTTCTTTAGGCAGTCCTTGTACCTTTTCTTTGGTGCACCTCTGTCACGGTGGCCAGTGGAGAGCTCGCCATATAATACGATCTTGGGAAGGCGATGGTCCTCCATTCTGGAGACGTGACCCATCCAGCGCAGCTGGATCTTCAGCAGCGTGGACTCGATGCTGTCGACCTCTGCCATCTCGAGTACCTCGACGTTAGGGGTGTGAGCGCTCCAATGGATGTTGAGGATGGAGCGGAGACAACGCTGGTGGAAGCGTTCTAGGAGCCGTAGGTGGTGCCGGTAGAGGACCCATGATTCGGAGCCGAACAACTGAAAAACCTCACAAAGATAAGCGTATACAGAGCCGTTGTCATACCCACACTCCTGTTTCCAACTACTGATGTCAGACAAATAGGCCTGTAATTTTCTTTTTCCTGCTTCCCTCCTTTCTTAAACAGTGGAACTACATTTGCGACCTTTGAGTCCTCCGGAACCATGCTAAGGTCTATCGATTCCTGGAAAATCATTTCCAATGCCTCCACAATATCTAAAGCTACCGCCTTCAGAACCTGTGGGTGCACCTCATCCGGTCCAGGAAATTTTTCTATCTTTAGTCCATTTCGTTTACCAAGCACTTTCTCTCTCTTGACTGTACTTAATTCTATTTCCTGAGATCTCTGGCTATTAGAGAAATTGGTAATGTCTTCCACAGTGAAGACTGATGCAAAATACTCATTTAGTTCCTCTGCCATCTTTGTTACCATTATAATTTCTCTTTCCCTCAACTCCTCATACCATTGTCCCTCTTCTCTCCTTTTTTAATTTCAGGCAATGAATCGATGTAATAAGAGTACTCAGGACTTAAATGAATGGTTGAATTTGGTGATAGCTTAAATTCAAAGGTAATTCAGTAATTTAGCACAGGCTCATTAAATGGTTATTTAGAAATGACACTGATTGGAAAATATAAACTGATATAAAAAATATGAACACTCTCTAATGCCTGTTGGACTCTTGAACCTCCCCTTATTACACTGATCAGGGACTGCTCCAGCATGTCTGCACTGTTGCTAAATCACTTTTTTGACATTGTAATAGTTGTGGACATTTATCATGTCTATTTTTTGTATTTATTGTCTCTGTTTAATTGAATAAAGTATATGAGAGTAGTTTTTACAAAGTACCTGTTTGGTTGAAGCAAATAAGAATGTTGTTGCATATATAACATTGTACAATGTGTATGAGAATAAACATCAAGAAAATAATCCAGTTTATTGAAAATCTTGTATGTTCATGTTTGTCAGAATCAAAAAGCATGAAAACAAACGTCAGTGGTGGGCAAACGATGAGAGGATCCTTAGGGACAGGATTTAAAGACACAGTCTACTCAGGGATAGTCAGCATGGCTTTGTGAGGGAAGGTTGAGCCTTACAAGTCTAACTGACTATTTTGAGGAGGTAACAAAAGAAATTGATGAGGGTAGGGCAGTAGATGTGGTCTATATGGATTTTAATAATGCAATTGACAGGATCCCCCTTGAGAGACTTGTTCAGAAACTCATGAGGCATGGGATCCATAGAGCCTTAGCTGTGTGGATTGAGAATTAGCTTGCTTATAGAAAGCAGAGGATAGTAGTAGATGGAACATAATCTGTCTGGAGGTCAGTGACTAGTGGAGTTAAGCAGGGATCTTTTCTGGGACTCCTACTCTTTTTAATTTTTATAAATGAAAAAATAGTGATGGGTCAGTAAGTTTGCTGATGGCACAAATGTTGGAGGTGTTGAGGATAGTGTAGATATGTTGTTGTAGGTTGTAACAGGATGCCGAGTTGGGTTTGAAAAGTGGTAGGTGGAGTTCAATCCTAATCTATGGTCAATAAATAAAGTGCTAGCTGTGTTTATTAACCTGTGGCATTTTTGGTCATTGCGACTGCTAGTTGGTGGAATTATCATTTGGTCTTCACCTTATTTAGACAAATTATTGTCCATGTGGTCACTGGTTAGTGTCATTATCATTTAGTGTGGTCATTCTGTGATTATTGGAATTACTGGATGCAGATTTGGGCGGAGAAATGGCAGATGGAGTTCAATCAATTTAAGTGTGAGATGATGTACTTTTAGAAGGTCAAACTTGAAGGCAGAATAAAATGTATAATGGCAGATTCTTAACAATGAGGAAGAACCGAGAGACCTTGTGGTACAAATCCATAGATCTCTCAAGGTTGCCACACAGGTTGATAGGGTAGTTATGCTGACCTTCATTAGTCGGGGGATCAAGTTCAAGAGTCATGAGGTAATGTTTCAGCTCTATAAATCCCTGGTTGGACACATTTGGAATATTGTATTCAGTTCTGGTCGCCTCATTACAGGAAGGATATGAAAGCTTTGGAGAGCCAGCAGAGAAGATTTACCTGGTTGTTGCCTGGATTGGAGAACCTGTCTTATGAGGCAAGGTTAACAGAGCTAGGACTTTTTGGAGTGAAGAAGGATGAGAGGGGAACTTGATAGAGGTCTGCAAGATTATGAGAGGCATAGATAGCCAACATCTTTTTCCCAGGGTGACAGTAGCAAACACCAGAGGACATCTGTACAAGGTGAAGGAAGAAAAGTTTAGGAGAGATGTTAGGGTTAAGTTTTTTTTTACATAAAGAGCAGTGGGTGCCTGCAAAGCATTGCCAGGGGTGGTGGTGGAGGCTGGTACAATAGGGACATTTAAAAAAACTCTTAGGCACATGGATGCAGGAAAAATAGAGGGTTATGGATGTGAGGTAGGGAAGGATTAGATTGTTTAGTAGGTTTATATGGGTCAGCACAACAGAGGCCAAAAGGCCTCTGCTATAATGTTCTATATTCTAGCATTATCAGGCCTCTGAGTACTCTTAGCATGATGCTATTACAGTACCAGTGATCTAGGTTCGAATCATGTGCTGTCAGTAAGGTGTTTGTACGTTCTACCTGTGACCTGCGTGGGTTTTCCCCGGGCACTCCGGTTTCCTCCTATCCACCAAAGTATATGGGGTTGTAGGTTAATAGGGTGTAATTGCGTGACATGGGTTTGAATAGCCAGAATTGGCTTTTACCGTGTTGTAAATAAAATGTAAAATTAATTTAAGGACCCATCTGCACTAATTTCATTTTGCCTCTTGCATTCTTGTCAACACTATCCTCTCCCCCACCACCCATCCTATTTCCTCACTGCCCACCCAAACCAGAATTAATTCACAATGGCCAATTAACCAAAAAGTCAGCGTTTATTTGGGATGTGGGAAGCAACTGAGGAATGTCACGAGGTTACAGGGAGTACATTGCAAACTCCACATGGACAACTGCCAAGGCCAGGATCTGACCTCGGTCTCCGGACCTTGGAAGCAGCAGCACTCATCGCTGCATGGCAGTTCGTCGCACATCTGCATGAAATTATTAAGTTATCTGGTATTTAATTTAATACTGATAACACTCTGTCTCTGTCTTGTTTAACTCTTCTGTTGTTGGAAGTCGAAACATAGACTGTTGAGCCATTTAAACCCTGGGTGCATCCTGTAGTTTAAGATGCCATGGGTTAGGGACCTGTTTCCAAAACAGTTCAAAGCTTGGTGGGCCAGTTAGAACTAACACCATTCATTTCTAAGGGCTTGAGATCATACAGGCAGACCCCAGGTCACAAAAGGATTCTGTTCCTGAAATGGCCAGATTTCACCATAAGTCAGTGTCCTTTCTTGACAGTACCCCACATCGTATCGCTCCACATTCACATACCACAGTTCTTTCATTTAATTGAATAATGACCCATAATTTATGTGATGCAGTGTACATTGTATCCAGTCATTAACGAATGCCATGAAACATTTCATGATTACTAGTTTGATAAATGCTACCTGTCAGCTCCAGAGAGCTGGGTTCAACTCTGATCTCAGATCCTGTCTGTGTGGAGCTTGTGCTTTTCCCTGTAACTGTAGAATTCATTAGGGTGCTTTCATTTACCCCACATCCTAAAACTGTGATGGTCTGCTGATCAGTATCATAATTTTTTTCTTGAACATGTGTGGCAACATTCGTTGTTTTGCGGTAACATTACAAGTGCAAAATTGCTATAAGTTACATGTTAATAAATAAATAAATTAGTATGAAAGGTGAGGTAGTGTCTGTAGTTCATTGTCCATTTAGAAATCTGATAGTGGAGGAGAAGGAGCTGTTCTTGTGCCGCTGGGTGTTCTTCTTCAGGCTCCTGTACCTTCTTCCAGGTAGTAGCAGTGAGAAGAGTGCATGGGCTGGGTTGTGAGGATTCTTGAGAATGGAGGCTGCTTTCTGGAGACACTGTTCTTGAAGGTGCACTTGATGGCAGTGGCCAAGTTTACAACCCTCGATAGACTTTTCTTCTCCTGTGTGTTGGCACCTCCATACCAGACAATGATGGAACCAGTCAGAATGCTCTCCACGGCATATCTGTAAAAATTTGTAGTGTCTTTGGTGACATACCAAATCTCTTTAAACTCCTCACAAAGGGTAGCCGCTGGCAAGCCTTCTTCATGGTTGCATTAACATGGAGACCCATGACTGTAAATTAGCCCTTTATGACAGAATAGTCAAAGGGAGGTTGATGGGAAAGTGACAAGAGAATAAATTAGAAGAAAATAAGTACATGCGCTACCCAAACACACCCACGTGACCAATTAACCCACTAACCTTATATGTCTTTGGTATGTGGGAGGAAACCTAGAGCACCCAGAGGAAACCCCCTTCAGGGAGATAGGGAGAATGTATAAACTCCTCACTGAGAGTGGCAGACACAAACCCGGGCCATTGGCTCTGTAATAGCATTGTGCTAACCTCTCTACATTAACGGTAACCAAGAGCAATAAGATGATGCTCTCTTTGTATTTAGAGTTGGTCTAGGGACTTTGTACACAAACCCCTTCATGGCCCTGTTTCTCGCAGCTCTGTAACCTTCCCCAGATCTACACTTTCTGATAGAGGTGAAACACAAGAACTGCATACCTGGAAATTTGAGCAAATGAGAACCTGGAGTCAGTCAGCATCCACGGAGAGAAAAGGTCAATCTTTCAGATTGGGACTCTTTATCAAGACTAAAGTAAAAAGGGGGTGAGACTATATGAATCTTTTCCCTAAACAAACTACTGTACAACCCCAGGACTCCAGAACCTATGGGGATTGGTAGATGCTGGATAAATGAATTTTCCAGTTGCTTGAAACTTACAATGCCTAACTAATGCACCTTCATTAAGAGTAAACAGTTTAAAAGATAAAAGACAAAAATACTATACTGTACAAAATTCACTTGCATGAATATATAAATCTTAAAGTATTTTATTTTCAGTCACATTCTTTGAAAACATTTAATCGCCACTGCATCTGCAGGTTCCTCCCCCCCATCCCCACGGAGACACCCGAAAGATGAACAATAACATTATAGATAATTAACCCCCGAGCGCCAACTTTCTCCCCCCCCCCCCCCACCCAAGTTTAGAGATAAAGTCTCTGACCAGGACAATTTTTACTAAGCAGGGATAGGGAGACACTTTAAGAGAGTCACTCCAACAGTGAGTGGCACCAACCAGCTCTTCATCCCGGGGGATGACATTGCTGTTTCATTCAACTTTATTCAAACAGCTGCAACAAGCAAAGCATAACTAAGGCATTCTACCGTCTGAATATCTGCTCCCATCTTCATCAAAAGTTTATGTGTTACTTCAGAGAACATTTAGTTTTACAATTTTAAACATTTTATTTTACCTATTATTTTATTTTTATTTATTTTAATTTGTAAAAATTTATTTTTCTTGATTTTTATTTGCCAGTTGCTTGAGGCTGCTGGTTGCTTTAATTCCAGATACCAGGGGTTTTACTCTCTTACTGTAGTTCAGGTGGGGTTAATAGCACTTGTCCAGTCCAGAAGAAATCCTCCATTGTAAATGTCCTTGCTTCTACCAATCTCTTCCTTGAATCCATTCTCTTGAATGAGTCTCTGGCCATATTTTGGTCACCTCTCCTGATGCTAATTTACAGCTGTCATCGAGTTATTCACCCCAGAACCAGGCCTTGTCCTTGCCAATGCTTCTTTGACTGGGCTGGATATCACTTCTTCCCTGACCGACTTCCTTGGGGAACAAGTTACTACACCACCACTGCTCTCTCTTTTAACTCATTCAAGGGACATGAACCCCACCCCGAGGTGAGGAGGTGGTTAAGAGTCAACCACATTGATAGGTTTCGAATCAAGCTCAGATCAGGCTGTGTAAGAGAGGTAGGTGTCCTTCCCCTGAAGAACTCTAGTGAATCAGATGGGCAGCCCTGTTAGATAGCAGTTAGCACAACACTGTTACAGCATCAGCGACCGGGACCAGGATTTGAATTCTGCGTTGTCTGTAAGGAGTTTGTATGTTCTCCTCGTGTCTGTGTGGGTTTGTTCCAGGTGCTCTGGTTTCCTCCCATGTAATTGGGTGGGGCGGACTCATGGGCCATGCTGCATGTATATCTAAAGGTCTTCATGCTGTTTTAACAATAATTCCAGCAATGTATGGTCATTGCTATTAATTTTCACAAATTCCAGATTTATTTACTTGCTTGCCTGAAATTCCCACAGCTATCATGTTGGGATTTGAACTGACATTTCTTGGTGAATGGTTTACAACTCTAGGACCTTAATCCTCTCCTTTGCTGCCTTTCCCCATCTTTATCCTTCCTGACCTCCATGTTGTTGCTCAAGTTCAGAATGGCTACCTTCATGCCAGAAATACTGGAGGGACTCAGCTGGTCTTGCAGTGTCCATGGGAGGTAAAGATGTATTACTGATGTTTCAGGCCTGAGCCCTTCTTCAAGGTATGAATAAAAATCAAGCAGGCACCTGAATTAAAAGACTGGGGAGAAGGGAAAATTGGCAGGGGGAGGAGTCCAGACCAACAGACAAAAAGTGATAATTGGATGTGATTGGGAAGCAGGAGAGAGGAAAGGTGAGAATTGATGGGGGAAAGGGGATGTGTTTTTGGCTCTGTGGAAGAGGGAAAGAGAGACAGAGCTGGTGGAAAGGCAACATAGGGATTGATGGGTGGGGGTTGGGAGCTAACAGAAGCCAGAGAAGTCTAGTTAATGCCATCCAGTTGGAGGGTGCCCAGATGGAAGATGAGGTATTGTTCCTCTAATTTACGAGTGTTCGCAGTCTGGCAATGCGTGAGACCATGGACAGACGTGTCGGCAAGAAAATGGGATTACACGCATTTCTGTGCTATTACAACAATCACTGCGTCTACAGACTTTCATGTTTCACATCGCTTCCTGTAGAGCTCGTCGAAAGAACCAAAGACTTGTTGATCCAAACCAAGGCTTTTATTAGCAAAAGACAGGAGCTCTTCACAGGTGGCCGACCAGTCCGGAATGATCTGACCTGGCTAGGGACACAACCCTTTAAGGCCCAGACAGTAGGCATGGCTAAGCTCTCAGCCAATCGCTGTAAGCACAGTCATTACACTCTAGATACTGTAACTATATACATTGGTGATAGGTCTGTACTATCCCACTTCCTTTAAACTTGGTTTACACTTGACATA
Source organism: Narcine bancroftii (assembly GCF_036971445.1). NCBI lineage: Eukaryota > Metazoa > Chordata > Chondrichthyes > Torpediniformes > Narcinidae > Narcine > Narcine bancroftii. The sequence continues at coordinate 24,339,915 of NC_091478.1, forward strand.
CAATCAAAGTAGGAAGTAATAATGTTAAATGGTGTAAATAATTCTCTTAATCAATTACTTCTCTGTGCAGGATCTACCTCAAGTTACCCTGCTGGAAGACCTCATTTTAGTTTCTTTGCTTATGTTGTCTGGACCTCTCATTGGTAAAGATGATGCCCCTACATTGTTTAATTGTGCTGTTCTCTATTCTCCACTCTATCCCAGTAACCCTATCCCTTGTATTCTTTACTTACTGTTACACTACACTCAGCATTTTTATTTCATTATTACATTCCCTGCAGTACTGCAGTATGTGTTGGTTTACCTGGAAATCTCGCAAAACAAAGTTTTCCACTGTATCTTGCTACATGTGACAATAAACAATTCATTTTTTATTTAAAAATTACTTTCAAAACTCAATAAAATCCCACCTTAACTTTCAAATTCAGGTTCAAGTTTATTATCATCTGACTGTACCTATACAACCCGATGAAACAGCATTTCTCCAGACCATGGTGCGCACAAAATACTCAGCGCAATAATCACGTATACATAAAGATATTATTTAAATATATTTAAATAATTTGGGATGATTTACTTGGTTACAGGATTCTATTCAATCTCTCAGCTTGTGGGAACAAGCTATTTCCCAGACTGGCAGTTCAGATTTTGATATCCCTGTACCTCCTTGACGATGGTAGTGGGTCAAAGGTACTGTGTGCTGTATGGAAATGATCCTCAATCATTCTTTGAGCTCTATTTAAGCAATATTCCTGGTAAATATTCTAAATTGAGTTAAGGGATCTTCTTGGCCATTTGATGATCCTTTGTGTTGACTTCTGGTTGATGCTTTGCAGCTACTGTGTCACACAATGATGCAGCCAGACAGGATACTCTCAATTGTGCTCCTGTGGAAGGCGGTCAAGATGGGGGACCTTGCGCCCCCCCCCCCCCCAACCTCCTTAGGAAGTTTAGGTGCTGCTGCACCTTCCTGACAAATGGGGAAGTGTTGTGGGTCTGGAATTGGCTCTGATTTAAATTAACACTCTTTCTTCACTTAAAACAAAAAAAAATCTGTAATGATTTATAGCTAAGCAAGAATCGGCAGAGAGGTACTATATGCCTTCCCTTCCTAAATGTCATGGTCGAACTAGAGCTTCCTAGAAGTTCATTGAACTGGACGATATTGCTCTGTTGATACTGCTGTCGACCCAGGGTCACTGGTGAACGATGAGACAGAAGGTTGAAGCACTTGACTGCAGTGCAAGAAGATATTCTTTGTTTTTGGCAAAGTACAAAAGTCAAGGGGGGAACAAACTCACAGGAACTGGCCCTGCAGCAAGGTTTCATGTCTGAGGCCAAGGTTTGGCTGGACATCACACAAAGCACCAGGGGGTTATGCTCCATAATGGAAAGTAAAAGATAGTCAAAGTTACTTAAAATAAAATTGGAAGGATACACGTTAGGAAAAAAAATGGCAGTGCTGCTGCTGGTGTGGGCCCACTGAGAGTAGGGAGCGGAGTCACAGTGCGCCCCTGTAGGATCCAACTGCCCAGTTTGACCTGCCATTGGCTCTGTACTGGCTTTAAATGGCCTGTTAAACGTGGTTTATTTTGGCAACAGCTATGAAAAGTTGAAGACTATGGAGAAGCAGAGCACAGCTGCAGGGCACCAGAAAATGGGGAGACTGCCCCACCCCCGTTTGAGAAGGAGAAGCAGAGGAGGCGACCACAGCAGTGGACCAGTTCTGTGGCTGAAGAACACACAGGCAGTGATCTGAGGTGACTCAAGATGAGGAAACCATTCAGGCAGCAATCTGCTGGAGACTGCGGTCAAGGGACTTGCACCAGGCTGTGGACTGCTGGAGACCGGCTCAAGACTGGCTGAAGGGGTACCAAGTATCAGAACCAGGATGGGGGCTTAATGATCGTGTCGGATGTTTGGATCTGGAGATCGGGGTGCCAATGTTTTGGACTGAAGGCAGTGCGGCTTCAGAGGCTACGGGAACACTGGAGGAAAAGTTATAGACACTCAGTGACTCTGAAGGGACTCTCTTTTGCTTCTTTTTCTCTGTCTGTGGTGGGGGGGAGGTGGGAGTGGGCAATTTCTGCTGATGGCAAATCTTTGACTTCCTTACAGTAGACTACAGGAAATTTCATTGTAATACCACATTTTCTTTTTTATTATATGACAATAAAATAATCTTGAATCTTGAATGGGTGGGTTCAGAGGTTTAATGGGCCAAAAGCAAACCGGTGGGGTTAATGTGGGTGGGACATTTTGGTCAGTATGGGAAAGTTGGGTCAAAGGGCCTGTTTCAAGTTCAAATTTATTATGAGTTAACTTTACGTATACAACCTGACAAAATAGCATTTCTCTTAACCTTGGCGTATGCATCTATGACTGTGCTTGCAAAACTCATCTGAGACTAACAGCTTCTTGTGCTCAGAGAGGCAGCTGGAAGAGATCCTGCCTCACTTCTTCAGTGATCCACGCTCAATCCTAGGTGCGGAGTCTCTTTCCTTAACTGCTTGAGTTTCCTCTCGGTGCTCCATTTTACAGCCACAACTCTGAGATGGTGCACGGTGGTACATTGGAGGCATAGATAGGGTGGGCAGCCAGCACAGCACCTTTTTTTCCTGTTGCAACAGTAACAAACTCCAGAGGACATCTGTGCAAGGCGAGGGGAGAAGAAAGTTTAGGGGAGACGTCAGGGTAAGTTAGGGACATTTAAAAGACAGGCACGTGGATACAAGAAAAATACAGTTATTGGTGTGAGGTCGGGAAAGTTTAGTTTATTGAGTATGTTTATATCGATTACCACGACATCATAGGCTGAAAGGTCTGTACTGTGCTGTAATGTTCTATTCATTGACAGTCACTTAGCTCTCATATGCAGTGAGTGGTGAAATAGAGACATTAGGGTCAGATCCTTTGGCCCCTCAAATCTACGCTGACCGTTAAACTCTCATTTCCATTAATCCCATTCCCACATTTATGTCAACTTACCCTCCTCTCTGAAATTGCCTCTCACCCATACACGAGCAGTGATTTACTGTGTTCAACTAACCCACCAGGACCGTATGTCTGTAGGTTGTGGGAAGATGTCAGAGTGCCAGCAGAAGCCCACACAGTCACAGGGACAAAGTCCATACAAACAGCACCAGAGGTCAGGATCGAACTTGGGAACCTGGCAAGAGTCATGTGGAGAGTAAAATGGGACAGGTGTAGGATCAGTGTAAATGGGTGCTTGGTGGTTGGCATGGATTCAGGGGGCTGAAGGGCCTGTTTTTATACTGTGTCCATTCGTGACTATAAATAAGGAACCATAATTATCCAATTCCCAAGAATTTCCCCTGTTCTCCTGTGTGTTAATCCCAATTAATGTTAAACCTTCTCCCTACCATTTTATTCAGCCACCTGCCTGTTTTTTGTTCATACAATCATGAAAGGCTCAGTCCAGAAATATTGGTTATATATCTTAATCTTTGCTACATAAAGAATGCTGTGTGACCTGCTGAGTTTCTCCAGTAGTTTTGGGTAATATCCATATTAATGGTAGTCCATCTCATCAGGAAAAGCTTGCCGATTTTACTGATTGCCTCTGAAGAATTGCCATTGAAGGATATGGAGGTGATCGGAGCAAATTGTTCACTGGCGAGAATGTTTCACCACTGATATGTTGAAGAAGGGCTCAGGCCCGAAACTTTGGTTATATATCTTTACCTCCTATGGACGCTGAGGGACCTGCTGCGTTTCCTGGGTGTCAACATCTCTGAAGATCTATCCTGGTGTCTCCATGTTGATGCAATCATGAAGAAGGCTTGCCAGTGGCTATACTTTGTGAGGAGTTTGAATAGATTTGATTTGTCATCAAAGACTTGCAAATTTTTACAGGTGTACCATGGAGAGCATTCTGACTGGTTGCATCATTGTCTGGTATGATGTGCCTATGCACAGGAGAGGAAAAGATTGCAGAGAGTTGTGAACTTGGTCAGCACCATCTCGGGCATCAGTCTTTGCCCATCCATTCGAAGGCATCTCAAGAAAGTAGCCTCTATCCTCAGGGACCCTCACCACCCAGGCCATGCCCCTTTCTCACTGCTACCATCAGGAAAGAGGTACAGGAGCCTGAAGACGAACACCCAATGGTACAAAAACAGCTTCTTTCCCTCTGACATCAGATTTCTGAACGGACAATGAACCACAAACACTAACACAGTTTCTCTTCTTTTACACTGCTGTATTTTTTTAAAAATGCGATTGAGAGCAATTTTTGCACCAGTGATGCTACTGCAAAACCACAAATTTCATGACATGTCTATGACAATAAATTCTTATTCATTCACCAGTGAAGAGGGAAATGTTCAAATATTGGAGATCCACGTTTTTAAAAATAAAAAGCTGGGCATTAAATGTCATCAATAAAATGTAACTTTGAGTGATAGAATTGCACAATAAGACATCAGGGAGCGCCAACAGATGCTTAACCATACCTTTGTGAGTTTCTGAGTGACAAAGATTGGAATAATGGGTTGCCACAAAAGTGAAGCTGCCTACATGCCAGGCATGCCTTAATTATGTAGCATTAAGTTGTCAGGCAGCTAATCTCCTTTGGACTGCGACCATCTCCTCTGCTTTGGCCCTGTGTAGTGAGTTGCCCACAGCTCATTCAGAGCTGGTGCTTTGAGGCAGTCTTTTGATAATCATTCAGGCACCGTTGTGCGAGGCCTGTAATCTGCACAATTACCAGGTATGCAAGGCCAATTTGTTGTGCGCGTGTCATGGTTGGAAGGGAGCTTGGGGATAGTGTCTGAGGAATGTTTCAGAACCTTGTGATAGCTTCTACAAAAAAGAGTGGAGGTTTTTGGTTGAGTTGAAACATGATAATGAACCCACACATTGGATTTAAGTGTTAATTTCAAGACCTTTTTAAAGGGCAGAGGGGGTGTGTGTGTGTGTGTGTGTGTGTGTGTGTGTGTGTGTGTGCAATGAATTATGAGGTTTATTTCCTCTTCCTCCTACACTTCCCCAACCTCCCCCAGCTCATAGCTAACATTTTTAAATCACATCTCTCACTGAATGCACAAACACCTGGATAAAGCCTCAGGCGAATAGAATTGCTCAAAGCACATAATTAAGACAGAAGCATCAATGAAAAAAGTCAAACGAAGATTACTCTGAGGAGCCACAAGTAGATGAGTGTACATGACAGTACCTTTGACGTATGAATTAGTGTCTCTTGAATGCTAATTATGAAAAAATGTTTGACAATAATGTGCCTTTGTAGTTCCTTCTTGGAATTCTCTATTGAGTCCTCAGCTTGATCAGACGTAAGGTATTTGTGTCAGTACTGATGACTTTGGAAATTGTTTCATTTTATAAATCAACACCTCTACCATTTAGCAAGGTTTAAAAAAATAGATATATGGAAATCAAGTGACATCAACCTGGAACCAGACAGCACAGTAGCAAAGCATCTAAACACCCTCATTCTTTTGGTTATACTAATTGTCCATAAATGGGCCCCATGTCTTTTGGAAGTTCATATTTAAATCTTTAATGGCATATCTAATTTTTTCTAGACTTAGATAAGACATGATATTACATCTGGGTAACAATGAATGAAAGATTAAATTCAGTTTTGAGTTGGAGTCAGTAAAACATCATTTTCTTGAAATGATCCGTATAGAGCAATTAAAGGGCCAAAGGAAGTCGACAAACTTGGGATGGTAGAAGAAAATGCTAAATTCCATGCATTTTTCCAGATAATAACACCTCTCGGTAATGAATGTTCTGTATTTTCTGATAGGTATCCTGACTAGTTACATCACAGCCTGGTTTGGCAATGCAAGTGCCCAGAGCACAGAAAGCTGCAAAAGGTAGAGCTGCAGACAAATTTGAGAGGCATTGCCTCACAAAAGACCCACATCACACTAGTCACAACCCCTTCTCACTGCTACTCTCCGGCAGGCCTGAAGACCAGCACCTCCAGGTTCAAGAACAGTTTATTTCCAACAGCTATCAGGCTCTTGAACCTCCCCTTGGTTCACTAATCATGAACCGTCTGCACTATCGAAAATAATTTTTTGTACTGGGATTACTGTGAATATTTATCATCTATCTTAAGTATTTATTATCACTTTTAATTTAATTCAACCAGTTTACTCTTTTAGATTTTCTTTAAAAGTACCTTTTCAGCTGCAGCAAGAATAATTTTGGACATGTGTACATTTTACAATAACTCGTTCTCAATTGCCATTATTGCTATTTTATCTTATTTCAAGCACATAATTTGGATTCCATAGATGTCAATTTTCCTATGAAATTACAGAAACCTGTCCTTGATCCCTCTATCAGTATAGGAGAGGGCTCTCACAAACTCCTCATGGTGTTTGAGGAGGCCACATGTTGTCCTAACATGGTGTTGGACCAGACTTCATATGAGATGATCCTTGATGTTGTACACTTTCTGCTTCTCTTTGAACTTTGTTGGATTGCACACAGTCCATGAATAGGGCAGTGCTCCAGGTGATAAATACCCCTTGAATTGGAAAGTGCTCAGGGTGATAAAATGCCCATGAATTGGGTGTTGCACTGGGTGATTCACCCATATGTTATGGAGAAAAGCGTGCACGATATTATCGCTGCTGGACCATGCTTTGTGACAGGAAGGAGGAGAGAACTAGGTGGATTGCTTTGACATAGAGCCAGTACCAATAGGCTAAGGGTCTCCTTCCATACCCTGACCACAACCAAAAACCATACCAGGGAATGATCAGAGCCATAGACCACCCTCACCTATTGAATTCCAGAGGTTCATCAAAGATGAACCACTCAGCATCCTGCTCGCAGATGTTGGAGGCTTAAACACAGATCCTGTAGCAATCTTCAGTCTACTAACATGGAAAAACCTCATTGGCATGCTTACAACTCTTATACTTGTGTTTTTTTTTAAATTCCCCCTGCTTCTTGGCTCCAAGTCTGCACTGCACTCGAATAAATAGAAACAGCGACTTATTCTGTCCGAGAAAACTAAGTTCTTTTTAGCCTGGAATCATTCCTCTAGCTCCTCATGGAAGTTTCCCCAGAATTATTATAAAAGGATTTAAACTGGGCATTGTGATTTAAGGTGGGATTGAGATTGCCCAAAGTTGAAAGCTTTTAAATTCTTTTTAGAAGGTCAAGTTTTCCCTTCAATTGCCATGTGATAATACATTGAAAATGTAATGTACGTGATATACTTCAGGCAAACAAAGAGTCGCCTTGATCATTGCCTGGCACCCCTAACAGGAGAAAGATAACCAAAGAAGAGTCCCTTCAGAATCACTGAGTGTCCGTGGATTCGCCTCCAGCGCTCTTGCAGCCACTGCAGCCGCACATCTTCCTGTTCGATCTATCCATCGGCAACCCGAGCTCCAGATCCAAACCTCTGACATGATCAGGAAGCCTTCAGCACCTGAGGCCCTTCGAGAGTCCTTCTTGCCCTCAGCACCCTCTTGAATCTCGGCTCTGATACCTGATTCCCATGAGCCAGTCTCCAGCAGCCCATAGCAAGGTTGTTCATTGTATTGCTCATTTATACTAAAACAAAGCAGCAGGCCACACTACTTCAAATTACTTACTGAGCAATAATTGCTTCAGTGCTTACAGGAAGCAACTAATAAGAGGTGAGGAATTTAGCCAAAGGTCAGATATCCATTTGAGCGTGAATAGACCAAACACACGCACACACCTTCCGTAGCATAGAAAAGTGGCTGTGTTCCTGTCCTTTCACCATTTCATCAAATCCATTTAGTTTCAGGTAATGAGAGACTAATCACCCCAGTTTAGCTCCCTGAGCCCCGCTTACTGGTAAATCCCAATGTGCAAGGTGGCATTTTGTTCTGCTTTTGCCACACAGTGTTGGAACAGAACACTGTGAAGAGATGATGCTGACAAAGCATTTTGTCAAAAGCTTTGCTGATGTCCAAAAAAAGAATTGGATTCATGCCTGTTGAATCTTCCCATTTTCAATCTTTGCAAGTCTAAATGCGTGGATGATATGTCATTGGCTAATTAGACACTTCTAAGCACATTTATAAACAGGACAAAGATTACTATAGTAGCGTTTAAGAGACTTTTCAATAAACGGATGAATATGCAGAGAATGCGGAAACTTGGATAATGTATAGAGAGAAGGGATTGAGGTTAATTTGACAGCTCTTGGACGATACTCTATTGAGCTCAGAAAAATGAGGGGGGACTTCTTAGAAGCATTTTGAATGTTGAATGGCCTGGGCAGAGTAGATGTGGCAAGGTTGTTTTCCATGGGAGGGAAGTCAAGGACAAGAGGGCACAAATTCAGGATTGAAGGGCGCCATTTTTAAACAGAGATGCAGAGGAATTTCTTTTGCCAGAGAGTGGTGAATCTCTGGAATTCGCTACCATGGGATGCTGTGGAGGCCAGGCCATTGGATGTATTTAAGGAAGAGATTGATAGGTATCTGAACAGTCAGGGAATCAGAGGTAATGGGGAGAAGGCAGGTGAGTGGGGCTGAGTGGGAGAATGGATCAGTTCATGATGGAAATGGTGGAGCAGACTCGATGGGCTGAATGGCCTACTTTGCTCCTATATTTTATGGTCTTATGGACTGCTTGTGTAATTTAGACATTGTCAGCTGAAGGTCCTGCTCCTGTGCTGTACTGTTGTAAGTTTATTTTATTTCTTCTTTGCCAGCATTGCTGGCAAGGTCAGTGGTTCTTAATGATGATCAAAATTTGTTTATTATCATATACATAAGAACAACGTGCATCTGTTCCAAAATTCTTACTTGCTGCAGCCAAACAGATGCCCTGTAAAATAATCCAATCCAAGGGTAGGAAGGATATTAACAAGATAGAGAGAGTGGAGAGAAGATTTACAAAAATGTTGCCTGGGTTTCAGCATCTGGAATACAAGGAAAGATTGAGCAAATTAGATCTTTATTCCTTGGAACGTAGAAGGCTGAGAGGGGATTTGATAGAGGTGTTTAAGATAATGAGAGGGATAGATAGAGTTGATGTGGAAAGGCTTTTCCCATTGAGAGTAGAAGAGATGGATACAAGATGTCATGGGTTGAGAGTTGACGGGCAAAGGTTTAGGAGTAACATGAGGGGGAACTTCTTTACTCAGAGAGTGGTTACTGTGTGGAATGGGCTTCCTGGAAAGGTGGTGGAGGCAGGGTCAATTTTGAAATTTAAGAAAGTTGGATAAGTATATGGATGGGAGGGGGATGGAGGGATATGGGCAGAGGGATTAGAGGAGGGTACTTGGATTAGTGCAGACTAGAAGGGCCAAATTGGTCTGTTTCTGTGCTGTAATGGTTATATGGTTATATGGTATACATTAAAATACCATATAGAAAGAGATAATAAATATAAAGAATAGATAGATGATAAAAATTCACAGTTACAATAGTGCAAGAAAAATAGTAATGTTTCAATAGTACAGGCAGGTTGTTTTGAGGCCCCAGTGTAGTTTATGGTTAGGGTGTACAGGCAGGTTGTTTTATGGCCCCAGAGTAGTTTATGGTTAGGGTAGTACAGGCAGGTTCAAAAGTTTGATACATATTGGAGAAAAACTGTTCTTGCACCATAAGGTGCTGTTCTTCAGGCTTCTGTACCTTCTGCCCGAAGGGAGCAATGAGAAGAGGTTTTGACCAGGGTGATGGGAGTCCTTGAGGATGTTGGCTGCCTGCCTGAGGCAGTGCCACTTTAAGAAGTCTGCAATGGATGGGAGGCCAGAGCTTGTGATGGACCTGACCATGTTTGCCCCCCTTCTGTAACCTTTTACATTTCTGGGTACTTGAAATATCAAACCACGTTGTGATGCAACCAGTCTGTATATTTCCACAGTATATCTCTCAGAGTTTGATAAAGTATCCGAAAACAGGCCACATACTGTACAGGTACACGATCCTTTATTCGGACATCTAAAATCCGGAAAGCTCCAAAATCTGGTAAGTGGGGAGAGAGGCGGCCGGGTGGCCGGCGCTTTGGGGAGACAGCCGGGCGGCCAAGGGACTGGTGGTTGGGGGAGATGGCCAGGCAACTGGAAGAGGGTGGGGGTGGATACGGCAGCCTTATAATCTCAAGCCTACCAGTCCTGACCACATCCTGGTGAACCTCTCCTACACTCTTATTGGCACTTTCAGGTCAACTTGGAAGTTGATCGCCAGTGCTTCATTATTGCTGGGTCTGAATCCAAGAATCCTTACCATCCCTCCTTGCAACAGCCAGCAGTTCAAGAACCTTTCAGGGAAATTAATGATGACAAACAATAGTGGTCTTGCCAGCTGTGCCTGTGGTCAAACCATCAAAAGTAGATTCCAGTGGTTTATACTTCACCCAGAGGATGGCTCACAATTGAACCAAGGTTGGCTAGTCCCATAGCTCCATATGGGTGCCATGATGGTGTGACTGTTAGCGCAACTCTATCACAGCGCCAGTGACCCGATTTTGAATCTGGCACTGTCTGTAAGTAATTTGTATGCTCTCCTCTGAATGCTCTGGTTTCCTTCCATCCTTCAAAAATGTACAGGGTGTGTTGGATAATTGGGGTATTTGGGCAGTACAGGATGTATGTCTAAATTTGCATTTAAATATCTCCTGCTCTCCACGTGTCTAAAGAGGACTGCCTTGCACCATTGAAATATCAGTTAAACAAGAAAGTGAGCAAATGCTGTGTTCAAGTGCAATACACAAAAGTGCTGGAGAAACTCAGATTCCTGTCAAAGGGCTCAGGCCTAAAACATTGGTTACCCTTTACTTCCTTTCGAAGCCGTGCGCCCTGCTGAGTTCCTCCGACACATCTGAGTATTGCTTTTGAAAGATCACTTTTTTTTTGCACTAACTGCATCTTAGAATATCCTTCTATTTTTATTCTCTTCTTTTGTCTCATGATGCAATGCAGGCATTCTTCTCCTTTTCTTGGCTTTGGCCCCTTTCGGACTCTGCTCAATGTTTATAGGCCCCCTTCCCTGTGAAGCAGTCAAGTTTAGTTGGTTTCTTCCATACTTCTCTCCTACCAACTACGTAAAGAGTATAAAAAATATTTTATGATTTCAGTCTGTGCCCCTCCCCCCCCTTAAATGTGCTGTGACTCGGGGTGGAGGGGGTCTTGCTGAGAATAACATAGGAACATAGGAAGTAGGAACAGGAGTAGGCCAAAAATGGCCCATCGAGCCTGCTCCGCCATTCAATACGATCATGGCTGATCTAATTTATGACCTAATTCCACCTACCTGCCTTCTCCCCATATCCCCTAATTCCTCTATCATGTAAAAATTTATCTAACTGAATTTTAAATATGTTTAATGAGGCATCCTCAACCACTTCCCTGGTTAGAGAATTCCAAACATTCACTACTCTCTGGGAAAAATTATTTTTCCTCATCTCTGTCCTAAATCTACTCCCCCGAATCTTGAGATTGTGTCCTCTCGTTTTAGTTTCCACGGCCAGCTCAAAAAATCTTCCGACATCTATCCTATCCATACCCTTCATAATCCTATATGTTTCTATAAGATCTCCTCTCATTCTTCTGAACTCGAGCGAATACAATCCTAGATGATTTAATCTTTCATTATAAGTCAACCCCTTCATCCCAGGGATCAACCTAGTAAACTTCCTCTGGACCGTCTCCAAAGCCAGTATATCCTTCCTTAAATATGGAGACCAGAACTGGACACAGTACTCCAGGTGTGGTCTCACCAGTACCTAACTTATACATTGTAGATGGTGAATTTTCTGTACCTGTGAGTCTGCAGCCAGTAAGAATTTTGTTGCTTTTGTACCTTGCACTTTATCAATAACAATAAACCTTGCATTCAACATTTGCAAAACTGAGGAACTGTTCAGGAAGGGGAAGCCAGGAGGGCGTAAACCAGTCCTCATTTGAGGGAAAGGGTTAAGAACTTCAAATTCCTGGGTGTCAACATCTCTGAAGACCTGTCCTGGGGCCTTCATGTCGATGCAATCATGAAGAAGGCTCACCAGCGGCTACACTTCATGAGGAGTTTGAGAAGATTTGGAACGTCACCAAAGATGCTTGCAAATTTCGACAGGTGTACCATGGAGAGCATTCTGACTGATTGCATCACTGTACGGTATAAAGGTGTCAATGCAAAGGAGAGAAAAAAAACTACTGAGAGTCATGAACGTGGCTAGCACCATCAATGGCATCAATCTTCATTCCATCGAGGATATCTACAAGAGGTGGTGTACCAAGAAAGCAGCCTTTATCATTGAGGACCCTCACCACACAGGCCTCTTCATACTGTTACCACTAGGAAAGAGGTACAGGAGCCTAAAGATGAACATCCAATGGTCCAAAAACAGCTTCCTCACCTCTGCCATCAGATTTCTGAATGGGCAATGAACCACAGACACCACCTCACCTTTTATCTTTATTCAAACTAATTTATTTATCAAAAAAATTATAATTTTTAGCAATTTTTTAACCTGTAATGCTGTAAATCAACAAATTCTGCGACACAAGTCATAACAATAAATTCTAATTCTGATTCTGTATATGACAATAAACTCTCATGCATTCACTCATTCCCCACATCTCCTCAAAGGCAGTTGTAAACAGATAATTAATGCTTGCCTCTTCTGAACCATTCACTTGCCATTAATAAATAAAAGAAAAGAAAAGATTTCCAAAGTCGGCATTCAAGGTTCTTTAGACAAGTTGAGGAATGAGAATCTATTAAGCAGTCTGCATTGAGTTGAGAGACCAGCATCGTGTTGGGATCGGTGCTGTTCACATTTGCCTAACGCATGCATCTCCCCCAGCTCTGAAACCTCTTAGGCAGTCATTACCTTGGTAATCCTCAAACTGTTTCAAATTATATTTTATAATTTGACTAATCGTGAAGGGCCATCTCCTCTCTTGCTCCTGCAGAATACAGCCTCAAGCTTTGAGTGGCACAGCTGTGCTGTAGTTAACTCCTTCAGCACCGAAACTTTGCCCAGATTTTAGCCAGTGTTCGAACTCAGTCAAATTAACTTGTGGAATCATGTGAGGACTGGAAAATGAAGAAAGTTAAGAACATTCCAAACCAGGGAGCAAATCCAGCCTTATGTTGATGGTTTGAGACTCTTCCCACGGCCGGCGAGGCTGCCGAACTGCTCATACAAACCCTCCGAGACTCTCCTATTTATTTATCTATCAATATGTATTTATTTTTATATATGTATATACATACTGCATATATATCGTTTGTCTGAATGTGGGTTATGACGGGATGTGTGTTTGCATGTTTTTTCACTGAAGACTGGAGAACGCCATTTCATTAGGTTGTACTTGTACAATCAGATGAAAATGAACTTGATAGGATGTGCAGATTGGGTGAGGATGTTGGTTTGCAGTGAGCAATGTTGGTTTGATAATGGCGGTGGGAATTTATTGTCATATCCACAAGTACATTCTACCAATGTAATGAAATTCTTGCTTGCTGCAGCTACACATAAACTGTGCTAAGTGTACAAATGAAATTAATGCAAGAGAGCAAAAAAAGATGTGTGAATGCATGAGAATATATTGTCTCAATCATCAGTATGATTTACAGATGTATTGAATTTCTTACTTGCTGCAGTCACACGGGATCAAAAAATAAACCAAGAACAACGGTATAAATTAATATTACCAGAATACCCCAAGCAAACAAAGAGTTACCATGAGCATTGCCTGGCACCCCTGACAACAGAAGAAAGAAAAGCAAAAGAGAATCCCTTCAGCTGCACAGATTCCATGAAAACCGGTGGCGATCCAAGCTCCAGATCCAAACCTCCAATACGATCAGGAAGCCTTCAACACCTGAGGCCCCTTGCCCTCAGCATCCTCTCAAATTCCAGTTCCAATACCTGGTTCCCACGAGCCTGACTCCAGCAGCCTGTGTGGGTCCTCTAACTGCAAGTTGCTTGCAGCTCACAGCCTGTGGGGTCCCAGTCGCTGAGCCCCTAGCTGGTCCATTTCTGTGGCCACTGTCCTGTAGAGTTGTCTGTGCTTCTCCTTCTCAATGGAGGAGGGTGGTTTCTACTCATTTCTGGTGCCCTGCACCTGTCCACTGGTCAGCAAATCAGGTTGCATCAGTGGGTAGAAATGATCAGTCAACACTTCCAGTCGGAACACTTTATCAAGTTCAGGCTTATTACAACCCAATGAAACAGTGTTCTCCGGTCCTCGGTGTAAGTCATGAAGACACACAACCAGATGTAACACACAGTCAAACAATACATATGCAGGACAAATACACATATATTTTTAAAAAATATATATATAAATATTGTTTCGTATTAATATTAGCTTTAAAGAGATTGCAGTGAGAAGTGGATGTATCGACTGTATCAAGGGGTGAAAAATACTGGCAAAAGGGCTGAGGTAATTGGGTATTGGTCAGAAGGTAGGGGGGGGGGGTTACCTAAAATTAGACAAATCCATGCTTATGCTGTTGGGTTGAAAGCTGTCCAGGAGGACTATGTTCCTCAAATTTATGTTTGGCTTCACCTCCAGCACTATTAGGAAACAGTCCCCTTTTAACCTGAGAACCGCTTTCTAGTCACTGAAGTGAATGTGCAAGCCCATGACAGCTTTTCAAACAAGTTAATGCACCAGTTTAGGCCAAAATATATCCCCCACTCATGGTCATTAGAACAGGTAACCTGCTGATCATTCACTTGTTCTTCGTGAGAGCTCATTGTGGCTGTTGTATAACATGTACATGTTACGTAATATACATGTAATATAACACGTATATTTTGGCTTGAAATGACAGTGGAGATGGAAATACTAATCATTCTTTCACTCCCTTGGAGAAGAAAAGCAGTACATTTAAATCGATGCCATCCACTGTGCATTGGCCAGCAATGTCAGTATTTCTGAACCCACAAGAGGTTCTCAAACTGTGATGGTGGAAATATAGAAGAGAGATAGAGGGACTAGTGGCTTGGTTTTGGGACAACAATCTCTCAATGTCAACAAGACTAAGGAACTGGTTATAGACCTGGATGAGGGGTGGAGATAGTAACTGTCCAAGACCAACCACATCAATGCAATGGCCAAGAATTTTTCTACTTCCTCACATGCCAGAGGAAACTTGGCAAATCACCCATAACCCTGAAAAACCTACAGGCGGACCACTGAAAGAATCATGTCAAGGATGCATCACTGTGAGGGACGGGAACTACTCCACTCAAGACCGCAAGAAATTGCAGAGAGATATGAACACAACTCAGGCTATCACACAACCCTCCCTCCTCTACATCAACTCCAGGCATGCTTCTTGTCACCTCAGGAAAGCAGCCAACACATTAAAAGACTCATACCACCCCGGCCACAGAGTCTTCAATTGCCTCCTCCTTCCTTCCTACTGCTAGGAAGAAGATTCTGAGTGTAAGATCACGCACCTCCAGGTTCAAGGACAGTTTCTGTCACAATCCTGAAGGTATCTCACAAGAGTAAAATAATGCTGTCTTTCTTCTGTTCTAACTAATCTACCTCTGTAACACTGCAGTTTGTACTGTTTTTACTTCCTGTACTAAGTATGGGTTGACCAGCTGGATGGCTTGCAAAAAGAACTGTTCTCACTCTACCTCAGTATACACAACAGTAAACTCAAAATTTCCTCCAATCCATGGTCAATAAACAAAGTGCTAGCTGTGTTTACTAACCCGTGGCATCTTTGGTCATTGTGACTACTAGTTAGTGGAATTATCATTCCGTCTTGACATTAAATAAGCAAATTATTGTACTGGTTAGTGTCATTATCACTCAGTGTAGTCATTTCATGATTATTGAAATTACTGGATCCAGAGTTGGGTGGAGAAGTAACAGATGGAGTTCCGTCCAGATAAGTGTGAGGTGATGCACTTTGGAAGGTTGAACTTGAAGGCAGAGTGTATTGGGAACTCACATACGCACGTGACATCAGGCACACAGTGCATTGTGGGAAGAGTTTCAGAGTGGTGCCATGTTCGAATAAAGAAAGCCATGCTTACAGCTCCTCTCCAGTGATGTTATCTCCAAAGGGGAAATACACAACAAAGTGGTGACGAGGATAAACTCCGTTCAATGGGATCTACAGGATTTTGGAAAAAAGAAGGACTTTGGAGGTGAAAATTGAGTGAAAGCAAAAGGAACGATATCAGGCTACAGTACGACAGAAGCACATGCTTGGCAGCAGAAAGAAAGGAAAAGGGAAGGAACTCGAGAGGAGTACGACAAAAAGTGAGAATAAATTCTGGATTTACTTGTTACTGAATAATAAGTAGTTAAACTGATGGAAGGACGATTTGGAGAATATAAAGAAGTGGAAAACTGGTATGGCTCTGTGGATAGATTCAATATGTACTGCATTGCCCACGGTGTGAGGGATACAGAAACCTGCAAGAGAAAACAGGCACTGCTTTTAAGTGAAGAGGGGAGCAGAACATCAAGACCCTATTGGCACCGGCAAAACCAAATACCAAGTCTTATGAAGAGTTACGTGACCTGGTTGGAGAGCATCCGTCCCCAGAACCAGTGGTGATCATGGAAAGATACAAATTCTACACCCAAAAGTAAAAGACAGGCAAAACGGTGAGCCACTATTTTGCCAAATTGCGTAAGTTGTCGGAGACGTGAGATAGCATTGAGTTTCGAAGTGACTGATATTATACAGGGGGAGCACTTGGTGAAGAGAATGGATTATCGTGCTTACCTCTGCCTGAGACAGAACAAGTGGAATTGAACATTAATTGGACGGTGGAAGCCGCAGCGATCAACCAGGAACAACTTCACCACTTGCCTATTACAGTGAAGACTATCAGCAAAGAGGTATGGAAAGAGGCTACACTGTTGAAGATTCTGTACTTCACCTTGAGTGGGTGGCCAGAGACTGATAGTATTATCCCCGAATTCAAAGCTTATCACACATGGTGAAATGAAATATCAATTGAAGAGGGTTGCCAGTTGTGGGGAACAAGAACAATTATCTCCAAGAAATGGCAAGAGGCCATTGTTAAATTAGCTCCTCACCAATCATCCAGGAATGGTCCGGATGAAGTTGCTGGCATGTCTGGTGGCCACTGATGGATAGTGACATTGAACAAATGGTTCAGAGATGTCACATCTGCCAAGAAATGCAATTGAAGGGACCCCAGACTGAAGCTAACCCATGGAAATGGCCATCACAACCATGGTACCGAATTCACATTGATTTCGCTAGTCCAGTTATGGGGAAATATTTCCTGATTATTGTTGATGCACTCTCCAAATGGAATAAGCAGTGCCAATGCGGTCAATGACAATGGAGAAAACAACTGAAGAACTACGAGGTGTGTTCAAAGGGTATGGATTACCCATAGATCTGGTTTCAGACAATGGACCTCAATTTGTGTCAGATGCTTTCAAACAGTTTCTGCGAGGCAACAACGTGAGACATATATGCATCTCAGTGCTCCAAAAGAGCACTTCATGCAGATATTTAAAAGAGTAATGAAAGCAAAGAAGTCATGTAGAATATCATGGAACCATAAAATTGCAGACTTTCTGTTATCCTACAGAACAAAACCGCTCTACACTACACTACTCCACCGCATTCCGGCAGAACTGATGTTTAGACACAACTTGAGAACCCGACTTACTGCAGTGCACCCAAACATCGGACTTCGTATTCAACAGTCGACATCCCAGGGTAAGCCATCAAGAGCTCTGGAGATCAGAGAAAGAGTATTAGTAAGGGATTACTAGAGAATAAAGAAATATAGATGAGGTATGCTCCTAAAGAAACTAAATCCATGTTAATGTTCGGTACTAGTGAGGGGACAAAATATGGAAATGACACATTGACCAGTTAAGAGCAATCGAAGACTCCATCTCCGTTCCGATGGTGAATGATCCCCTGGACATTCTGTTTTGGGCACAACCCAACAATGATGCCCCTGAGATAGTCCCAGTACTGGCAAGACAGGGGAAAGATACTGGTCAAATACCAGACACAAAGTTAGTTGTGCCAGCCAGCGAGGAGAAGTCATCTGCTCCAGAGGAGTTGAAAAATCGTACTCTAGCTCGGTGTTCCTCATCCACGAGAAGATCCAAGAAAGAAAGACACCCTCCAGTACATCTAAAATACTCTGTGTAGTTACTTAAAGACTTTATTCAGTATATCTCAAAGACTCTGGGTGGCGACTTTAAGACTTTGTATGATTCCAGTGGCACAGGATCTATAGTTACCACGATTAGTGTCAATATAGTTAAATTCTCTGTCGTGTTAACATCATTAAATTCTACTGTTAATTTTAACCTTAAACTTATTTACCGGTAGGTACAAAATATTTTGAGGGGGAAGAGGGTTATTGGGATGCGCATGAACGTGTGACATCAGGTACATGGTGGATGGTGACATCAGGTATGTGGTGCATTGTGAAGAGAGTTTCAGAGTGGCGCCATGTTCGCTTAAAGAAAGATGTGCTTACTGCTCTTCACCAGCGGTGTTATTTCCAAAAGAGAAATACACAAAACCGAGTACATGATTAATGACAGGATTCTTAATTGTTTGGAAGAACAGAGGCATCTTGGGGTCCAAATCCATACATCTCTCAAGGTCGATAGGGTAGTTAAGAAGGCTTATGGTACACTGGCCTTCATTAGTTGGGGGGATTGAATTCAAATGCCATGAGGCTCTAGGCAACTCTATAAAACTCTGGTTGGACCACACTTGAAACATTGTGTTTAGTTCTGCTCACCTCAATGCAGGAAGGATGTGAAAGCTACAAAGATGGTGCAGAGATTTACCAGGATGTTGTCTGAATTGGAGAATGCATCTTATGAGGCATGGTTATCAGAGCTAGGGCTTTTCTGTTTAGAGTAAAGAAGCATGTGAGGTGACTTAATAGGGGTCTACAAGATTATGAGAGGCATGGAAAACATGGACAGCCAGCATCTTTTTCCCAGGGTGACGGTGGCAAACACCAGAGGAGCCACTAACTTCCACAACTACCTTGGCTACATTTCCTCACACCCTGTCCCCTGTAAGGATTCTATCCTCTTTTCTTAATTTTTCTGTCTCCATTGCATCTATCCCCAAGGTGAGGTTTTCCTGTCCAGATCTTCTGAAATGTCTGCCTTCTTCCACAAACGTGGCTTCCCCTCCACCTCCATCAACTCAGCCCTCACCCACATCTCTTCCATTTTCCACTCATCTGCCCTAGCCTCCTCTTCCCCCAGATGCAACAAACGTAGAATCCCCCTTATCCTCACTGAGAACACCACCAGCCACTGCATCCAACACATTATCCTCTGTAATTTCCAGCACTTACAACAGAATCCCACTACCAGACACATCCTCCCCTCTCTGCCTTCCATAGAGACTGCTCACTCTGTGTCTCCCTTGTGCACTCATCCTTCCCCATGAAGTGCCCCATTGGCACCTTCCCCTGTAGCTACAGGAGGTGCCACAGTTGCGCCCACACCTCCTCCCTCAACACAGTCTGGGGCCCCAAACAGGCCTTTCAAGTGAAGCAATACTTCAGTTGTGCATCCCCAGGATGGATTTACTGCATCCAGTGCTTCCTTTGTGGTCTTCTCTACATCGGAGAGATTGGGCGCAGATCAAGAGATCACTTCACTGAGCACCTTCACTCCACCTGCACCAGTGACAGAGATCTCCCAGTAGCCAACCATTTCAGTTCTGTGTCACCCTCCCATACTCACATGTCTGTCCATGGCTGTCCCACCAAGACCTCCTGCAAATTGGAGAAACCATGCCCAATTACCTGTCTGGGCACTCTCCAGCCAGATGGCATTAACATCAACTTTTCTAGTTTCTGCTAACCTGCTCTCCTCTTCCCCTCCCCTTTTCAGTTCTCCTCCCTCCCTTTCCCATCTATTCACCTAGCCATCCCTCCTCCCCTTGATTGCTGCTGCCCTCTCCCTCCCTTCTCCATCTATCACCTCCAGCCTTTGCGATCACACCTCCCCCCCCACCACTCTTTTCTTCGGACACCTGTCGACGCTTTTTCATACCTTAATGAAGGCCTCTAGCCCGAAACGTCGGTTATGTATTTTTACTTTTTCTCTATAAAGGAGACTGCTTGGACCTGCTGAATTTCTCCAGCAATTTCAACCACAGTGGACTGCAGATTTTCATGTTTTATTTCTTAACACCAGAGGACATCTGTTTCAGGTGAGGGGAGGAAAATTTATGGAAGGCGTTAGGGGTAATTTTTTTTACATAGAGGGTAGTGGCTGCCTGGAATGCATTGCCAGGGGTGCTGGTGGAGGCTGGTACAAAAGGGACATTTAAAAGATCCTTAGGCAGGCAAAATGCAAGGAAATTAGAGGGTAATTGGTGTGAGATGGAGAAGGGAGGCTTATTGAGTTGGTTTATATCGGTCGACACAAAATCGAGGGCTAAAGGGCCTGTACTGTGTTGTGTAATGATCTATGTATAACTCGATGTAATTAGTTGGCGTGGTCACTAATTAGTGTGCTTACTGGTGACTGGAAACATTTATCAGTATTGTCAGCAGATGGTAAATTATCAGTGAGCTCTTCATTGGAACTGGAGCTAATGGGAAGTTTTTAAAATCAGTAGTCATTTTTCACGTAAAGCCCAGGGTTCCAGTAACCGCATCATTCATCAAATCCAGGAGAGAGGTTGAACAGCCAAAAGGATGTATATACATGTTATAAGGATGTTGCTGGGTCTTGAGGAACTGAGGGAAAGGTTAAACAGGTGAGGACTTTATTCCTTGGAGTGTTGGAGAACGAGGGGAGATTTGATAGAGGTATATAAAATTATGAGGGGTGTATAAAGAGAAAATGCAAGCTAACTTTTTCCATTGAAGTTAGGTGAAGCAAGAACTAGACGGTGTGGGTTAAGGGTGAAAGGGGAAATGTTTAAAAGGAATATTAGGGGAACCTTCTTCACACAGAGAGAGGTGAGAATGTGGATTGAGCTTCCAGCTGAAGTGGTGAATGTGGGCTCAGTTTTGACATTCAAGAAAAATTTGGACAGGAACTTGGATGGGAGGGATGTGGAGAGCTATGGACCAGGTGCAGGTCAGTGGAACTAGGTAGAATAATAGTTGGAACTGACTAGATGGGCTGAAGGGCCTGTGTTGTAGTATTCTATGGTTCCATGTCAATGGATACATGTGGGGTGGGGACCTTTACCGATGATTTCAGGATGGTTGAGCCCCATGTCCTCATTATTAGAGAGTCAAATAAGAAAGCCTGCAGATGCTGGGGTTAAGTGCAGAACACAAACATGCTGGAGAAACTCAATAGGTCATGCAGAATCCACAGGAAGTAAAAGGTAACCAATGTTTCAGGCCTGGGCAATGGTTTGCATTGTGTTTGGACTTAAGAGAGGATTGCATTTAACAATCAGAGGCAGAATTTTGTAATTTTTGAGTTTGAGTCCTGGAGTCCTGTAAGCAAAACTATGTCGTTAATATTCAGTCATATGTGGCAGTGCCTGGAATTTTGTGGGTCCAAGGCCAAAAGTCTTGCTCTCCTGTTTACACAAACAGGGATTTAGCCATGATCCTGTCATGGCTTTTATAGCATCTGTGTTGTTTGAATCAGTCTCTTCTCTAAAGCAAGGGGATTAGCTCAAAGGAAGAGCCTAGATAAATATCTTAAGTAAATAAATGTATGTCTGATCACACTCTGACTTGACTCATAGACTAAAATTAGGCCACTGCAATCATAAAAATAGACAATTCTTGATAAGATGGTGTCCATCAGGCAAGTAGCTGCTCAAAGCTCTGCAAGGGTGCTGGATAAGGGACAAAAGGACACACAGGCTTTGGGCTGCTGGCAGCTGTGGGCTGCTGTTGACTGCATTCAAATGACTCGCACCAGGCTGCGGACTGCTGAAGACTGGTTCGAGACGGGCTGAAAGGTACTAGGTATCGGAACCAAGATGCGAGAGGATGCCAAGGGTGCTGAGGGTTTCCTGATCATGATGGAGGTTTGGATCTGGAGCTTGGGTTGCCAATGGTTTTGGATTAAAGTCTGTGTGGCTGCGGAGGTTGGAGGAGCACTGGAGGTGAATCCATGGACACTTAGTGACTGGGGGGAACTCCCTTTTGCTTTCCTTTCCCTGACTGTAAGGGGCATCAGGCAATTTCTGCTGATGATGAATCTTTGTCTGCCTTATGGCAGACTAATATAAAATTCTTGTAATATTACATTTTCTATTTTATTGCAGAACTATAAAATAATCTTGAATCTTGAAAACAGCCTCAGGCCCTAAGAGTGAGACAACAATATAATCACAGCTCCATCTAGCCAGCTCTAGATCCGGAACAGTAGGGGTGGGAGGGCAAGCAGCCACATTTAAACCAAATTAAGTGCAAAGAGCCAGACTAACCAATTACCAAAGCCAGGGTTTCTTCCTGACACCCATCAGGCTCTTGAACCTCCGCGTGTTACACTAATCATAGATTGCTCTGATGCCACAAAAAGATTGTTTGCATTGTTGCATTCACTTTTTTTTTGCTCTTGGAAAATTGTGAAGATATCTTATCTAATTTTTTGTACATTGCCACTTAAGTATAGCATTGCTGTTCCTCGCCCATTCCCTTGCTGACATGTCTACCCATGGTCTCATGCAATGCCAGACTGAGACCAACACCTCATATTCCATCTGGGCACCCTCCAACCAGATGGCATTAACATCGACTTTTCCAGTTTCCATTAAACCCTCCCCTTTTGCCCATCTATCCCCATGTCTCCTTTCCTCTAGCTCTGTCTCTCTTTTCTCTTTTCCCTCTGTCCCCTTTCCCATTTATTCATTTTACTCCTACATTGATGAAGGACTCAGGCCCAAAATGTTGGTTCTATATCTTTGCCACCTATGGATGCAGCCAGACCTGCTGAGCTCCTCCAGCATCTCGGTATTGTTAATGCCATTGCTGTTATATTTTTACCACGCACAAAAGTGCAGGAGAATCTCAACAGGCACCTGGCTCAGGTCCTACATATCGATTGCCTTTTGCTTCCAATGGATGCTGTGTGACCTACTGAGTTTCTCCAGTACTTTCAGGTACTGCGCTCGACCCCAGCATCTGCAGGTTTTCTTGTTTAACTGTAGTTGCCAGTCACCCAGCTGATTGCTGATGGCCGCACAGGCTTTGAATGGCCTGTAGAGGGAGCCGACAGTGGTTTTAGTTGAAATCCTGTGACTGCGCCCAAGATGGCAGCGCCTATTAATTGGCAGAAGTCATGAGGGGCTGTAGACTCCGGGGAAGCGGAGGACTAGTGCAGGGCACCAGAGGATGGAAAGATCACTCACCGTCTGAAAGGGGGAAGTGGAGGAGATGACCTGCGGGGACAGTGACCTCCATAAAGACTTCCACAGAACCAGGCTGGCTGTAGCTGCAGTAACTGATTGAGCTTTGGGAGGTTGGTGCAGGCTTATAATCCCGGAGGGTGATTGACTCCCGACCGGGTGGGGCTTCATCCCTTCAGGCCGACTGATTGACAGCCGGCCAGGTGTTGTCCTGTCCCCTTACACTCCTGCAGGTACAGAGGTTTCCCCCTGCAATAGGCTGGTGGTACACTCCTGCAGGTACAGGTGTTTCCCCCTGCAGTAGGCCGGTGATGTACCACCACAGTGACCACGGCAGCAGACCAGTGAGAGGGCTCTGCGGCTGAAGGACCAGTGCACGTGGCGGGCTGTTGGCAACTCGAAGCGTGGAAGCTGTGGTCTGCTGGAGACTGGCTTTAACTGGCTGGAGGGGTGCTGGTTATTGGAACCAAGATGCGAGGAGTGCCGAGGATGCTAGAGGGTCCCTGACCACGTTGGAGGTTCGGATCTGGAGCTTGCGTTGCAATGATTTGGACTAGACTCTGTGTGCCTGTGGAAGCAAATATACGGACACTCGGTGACTCTTGGGAATCTCTCTGACTGTAAGATTATAAGAGACAATTAGGCAATTCCTGCATGGCAAATCTGTCTGCTTTACAGCAGGTAAAAAGAAATTTCATGTAATATGAATCTGTTTTATTACTATGATAATAAATCAAATCTTGAATCTCTTCTCTAGTTGTTTTTATTGTTGTTTATGTGGTCATTTTAATTTTACAAAGTACCTGTATGACTATAGCAAGTAAGAATTTCTGTGCCGATGCATATTGCCAAAGGTTCAAGGGTTCCTTTTATTTTTTTATGTAATAAATACAAAAAATATAATTTACTCAATATACTTCAACTTTTGCCTGCCATAAAGGCAAACAAAGAGTCACTGTGAGCATTGCCCGGCGCTTCAATAATAAGAGAAAAAGAAGCAAAAGAGAATCCCTTCAGTTATTGAGTGTCTGTAGATTCATCTCCTTCATTCCCAGTGACTGGAGCCATACAGATCTCTGTTCAATCCATTGGCAACCTGATCTCCAGATTCAAAAGCTCTGATATGAACAGGAAGTCTTCAGTGCCTGAGGACCTTTGGGAGCCATTCTTGCTCTCAGCACCCTCCCGAATCCTGTCTCTGATACCTGGTTCCCATGAGCCATTCTCCAGCAGCCCTCGGCGTGTGCGCATCCTTCGACCACAAGTTACCAGCAGCCCAAAGCACACATGGGTCCTTCAGCCACTGAGCCTCTCTCTGGTCCATTGCTGTGGTCACTTCTCCATAGGGTTGTCATTCAGGCTTCTCCTTCTCAATGTGGGTGGGGGTGTCAGGGGGAGGGGTTGAACCCATTGTGGTATGCTGCCCAACACACCTGCCACCATCTTCGGCATAGGCCTCTGCAATTCAGGATATTAAAAAAAAACACATTTGCCTCCTTTAACATGCTATTTAAACCTCATATGTAGCATTGGATTATGATTGGGCAGTAGGATCCCGCAGAGCACCGCTGTGTCTCCACTGCCCGTTCTCCTGGATCTGCATCAGTGGCAGTGCTGCTGTTACATCAGCTCCGGCAATGCCACCATGTACAACCTGTATGACAATAAACTCATTTTCATTATCACTATTAAGAGGGAATGGAATCTTTTATCTCTTTAGATTTCAGCTGATTCACAGCAACTATGCTCCCCTGATTTTGTTCAGTTCTTGGAGCAAGTGAGTACATGGTAAGTGTGAGGCTTTGTACTGGCACCTTCCACCTTGTCCATACACAGCTATTTTTAAACAGATTACTGTCCCGCATCGGACTTGTCAGCCACAAACGAGCCTGCAGCTGATGTGGACTTTTTACCCCCTCCAAGCCAAAGAAGAAGACAGCCAGCATCACTGAAGAACTCTGCAATAAACAGGCTGCCTGTTTGGAACTTGCTTTTTCCATTCTGGTGTGATTAGGCTAACAGTTCCAAAGGCAATGGATGGGGTCATAGTCCATCCTGGTGAGAATGAGAACCAACCTCCCTCCAGTCCTGGGTGGGGACGTAGTGAGGAAGAGTAGCCAGTGTCTCTCCGTGATGACAATACTCACTGTTTCCCAGAATAAATGCAGCAAACTGAGAGATAAACAACTCGTTAAACTTCCAGAAAATCCCTTTGCTCTACTTGTTTGACCGAATGATCGAGCTCCCAACTGTGGGAATGTATAACCCAAATCTAGGGCACATTCTTGGATAAGGATGTTAAGAGGGGTGTGAGCCAAATGTAGGCAGACAGGTACTAGTGTGGGTGGGATAGTTTGGTTGGCATGGGCTAGTTGGGCCGAAGGGCTGTATGAAGTGAAACACAAAATTAAGCAGACACTGTGATTGTAGTAAAAACACGGAAATGCTGGAGGATCTCAGCAGGTCTTACAGCATCTCACAGGAGAACCTCTTCAGGGTAGGCACTTCTCTAAGAGATTTTGCTGTGGGACAACTGAATGGACTGGGAGAACTTCTTCAAGGTAAGGAAGAAAGCCTGAAACATTAATTATATATCTTTACCTCCGATGGATGCTGTGAGACCTGCTGAGTTCCTCCAGCATTTACTGTCTGTTTACATTTTTTCCTCACCATATGACTCAATGATTGTATAAGCGCACGCAGTTGAACTTCTCACCAGTCCTGAGTTAAACAGTTAAAGCTTTTGTGAGCTTTCCCTGTGAGAAATGAGTGTCCTTTACTTCATTGAGCTGCATTATTAATTCAGGGATCAGATGCAGTCAATTTATCTGAAGGCCTCTCTGCGCCTTGGAGAGATGACTACCTGTGCAAAAAGTAACAGAACTGGAATCTGTTCATCATCTACCAGGACATGTTCCTGGAAGACAAGGTTCCACAATCTTCAAGTAACCTCTTCATTCAGACTTGCTGTGACCACAGGGTAGCTCTACCAATGAGATCACCCTCTATGGCCCTGGCTGTCCCAGTGTGACTACCCTGTGAACCAGGGAATCCATTGCCAAGGCATGGACAACGTATCGGCAAGGCAACTGCTCTGTATGGATATATGCACTTGTAGAATCATGGAGATTTACAGGACAAGAGGCTATTCAGCCCATCATCTCTATGACTGGCCAGAGAAGAATGCAACCTATCCCATTTTCCCAACAATTTTTAGTACACCCTAGGCAATTTAAAAAATAAATTGGTGAGCATTTCCATCCACTGACTCTGTGTCAAGCCATCAACCAATAATTCAGACAGCAACTCCAGAGCCATCAGAAAATGTTGGTGATTATCATGGTCCAGGCTGTCCAATGCTGTAAATTGGTGAGCATTTCCATCCACTGATTCTGTGTCAAGCCATCAACCAATAATTCAGACAGCAACTCCAGAGCCATCAGAAAATGTTGGTGATTAACATAGTCCAGGCTGTCCAATGCTGTCCACTGTAACTCAACTCAAGTCCGAGGAATAGCTCCTTACCTTCTGATTAGATCAATTACAATCTTCTCATCTCAACATTGAACTGAACCATTCCAGACAATCACCCGTTCTAGCCCCTTGCTCTTTACCTTGTTAATGAATGAAGAGTTTATTGTAAGATACCTAAGTACAATATGCAACTGCGAAGAAAACCTTACTTGCTGCAGCTTCCCGTGTACAGTACATGCAGTAAAACACACTAAGTTAATTAACAGTTAAAACACTACAAAAAGGAAAAAAAACATGCTGTTAATTGATATAAAAGGAAAAGACAGTAAATAAACAAGTAAATAATTATTCCCAGTTGCTTTAAAATGTCTTTAGATTTTTGGCTCACTTCAGATAATCTGGTCTTTGAATTATAAAACTTGGTCAGCATGAACAGGTCGGGCTGAATGGCCTTTTCCTGCTATACAACTTTATGATTTTCTCACCTTGTCTCCATCACCCTGTTTGCCTTTTAGCAATTTAGTATCCAGCTTCTCAGACCAGACCATGTGCTGAACATTCGTTAGTGAGTAGCAGTTGTGAGATGATAATGAGACTTTGTGAGTTTTATGTCATACTGATGTGCACAATATACAAAAACTCTGAAATTCTTGTTTGCTGCAGCTCCACAGGTACATAAAATAAACAAAAAGTGAATCATCTATACACGTGTAATAGTCAAATTTTGTGGATCAACTTTTAAGGTAAAATTTATGGAATTGACTATTACATGCATACTATTTTTGACCACAGTAAGTACCTACTTTGATCGGGGCGTCAGGAGTTCTGATGGGCAGGCAGCCAGCTGGGGCTGGATAGTAAGTCCGCGGTCGAGGAATTAGGAGCTCCAGTGGGCAGGTGGCAGGGGTTTAGGTGAGAGACGGCGGTCAGGGTGTCAGGAGCTCCAGTGGGCGGGTGGCTGGGACCAAATATTGGGGGGGGGGGGGTTTACTTTATTGACTATTACAACCATATATACGGTAAATTTAAATGATCAAATGAGAGAGAGTAGAGAAAAGAAATAAATGTCAAAAATATAAAGATTAGATAAATATTTACAGTTTCAATCGGTGCAAAAAAAGTGATGTTCCAACCTACTCTCTTCTCCCTCCTCCCATTAGGAAATGACAATTTCTTGTTCTGCAGCCATCAGATTCCTGAATGAACCCCACAACTGTGCTCTCATGCTGCCCTTGCTTGTTGCTAATTAAACTTTGTTTTCATTGTGATCCTGCACTCTGTGAATTACTCAACCGTATACATTCGTGGGTCAGCACCTTATTCTTCTGATTCTGTACACTTTAACATGAAGTTCCACCATTACATAGCTATATGGATGTTTGAACTAACCTGTTAGACTGCTCGCAGAAGAACCCTTCTCACTGAACTGGGGGTATTTTGTGGCAATCAGATTTAACAATGCAGACTGCTGGAATAGTGTTCTGGTTTGTGTTGGTTGGGAAGGTTGACGATCCTTGTCTGGATCTACAGCTCAGTGGCGGCCCAAGCCTTGGAGCCCACTGCTCATGATCAGAACCAGATGGATGTGTAGATGATGAGTGGCAGATCAATGGTGATTGCAGCTTCTCCATTTCTGCGGCACATCTGTCCGAAGTGATCCCTTTAATGTGGCACTACTTCGAGCATAACATTCTGTTCATGCTTCATCAAAGTCTACCATCATTATTAATTTCAATTTACTTCTAGGCTGCCAAAGGACTCTTTAGTTGGTTACTTCTTTCAGGCCTCAGATGAGTTCAAGTCCGATTTATCCCCGTGTGGGTAGGATTAGTTTGAACTTCAACATATGCAGCAAAGCTAGACAAAAGAGGTTGACCAAGGCCACAGCAGGAAATAGATCAGTTGCAAAGTTGATCAGAGCACTGTCAGATGGAATCTAATCCAAGCAAGGATGGGATGATGAATTTTGGGAAGTCAAACAGGGCTTGGACACATCCAGTTGATTAGCCATCCTCAACTTTTTTTTTCAAAGTTTATGGACTCCCTTACCTGTGAAGCAGTCAAGGTTAGCAGGTTTCTTCCATACTTTTCCCCTACAGACCATATGAAAAACATTAAAAAAAAATTGATATTATGGGGGAGGAAAAGAAAACAAGGCTTTACTTAAATGTGCTGTTCCCCCACCCCCCACCCCCCCCAGAACGGCTGCAGTAGATGGTGCCGCATTCAGGAATGTTGACCTGGATCTTGAGGGTTCAAGTCCATAGATCCCCAGATGTGTCAGTGCAAGTGCACAGGATGGTGAACTGGAGGAATGTTTGCCTTCATAGTTTAGGGAACGCTTGGAGAATTTTGTTTCATTTTGTTGTTGGGTCGCACTTGGAGTATCGTGCACAATGCTGGTTACCACATGACGGGAAGGATGTGGTGGCACTGGTGAGAGTGCAGAGGAGATTCACCAGGATGTCACCTGGATTGGAAGGGCACAGTCAGGGAAGAGATTGGATAGGCTGAGCTTGATTTTCCTTGAATGAAGGAGACCAAAGGGGGTGATCTGGCAAAAGCATGTAAAATTACAAGACACAGGTATGTTACCTCATAGTAAGGATATCAAAAACAAGAGGGCAGAGGTTTAAGATGAGAGAAAGGTGATCTAAGGGAAAATATTTTTATAGAGAGTGCTTGGAATCTTCAGTGGAGCAAGTGTTGGATACAATTATTAAGAGATGTTTAATTAGGCACAAATAGGCAGAACATAGAATGATATGGTCCAAATCCAGACAACTAGGATTGGTGTGAATGGACAAAGGGTGAACATGGACATGGTGAGCCAATGGATCATACCATAGGACCGTAAAATATAGGAACAGAAGTAGACCATACTGCCCATAAAGTCCGCCCTGCTATTCTATCATTGAACTGATCCATTGCCCCACTCAGCCCCACTCACCTGCCTCTCCTCATAACCTTTGGTACCCTGACTATTCAGATACCTATCAATTTCTGCCTTAAATACACCCAATGACCTAGTTTCCACAATTGTCCATAGCAGCAAATTCCAGAGGTTCACCACACTCTGGCTAAAGAAATTCCTCCACATCTTTGTTTTAAATGGGCGCCCTTCAATTCTGAATGTGTTCTCTCTTGTCCTTGACTCCCCTCTCATGGGAAACTAATTTTCCAAATCTACTCTGTCCAGGCCTTCCAACATTTGAAATATTTCCCCCCTCATTCTTCTGAACTCCAAGGAGTACCGTCCAAGAGCCGTCAGACGTTCCTCATATGCTATTCTTTATACCTCAAAGAACTTATTCCCAGCCAGAGTTATCAGAGCAGTTACACTGGCGAGAAAATACCTCTGAAATCCAGTTCCATAACCCTCTGTGGAATGTATCTTAGACACAACCCATTAATTACCTGGAGCAAATTTAGTCTGATAGATCTGTATGTTGGAGAATCAAAAGCCAGCAGGGACTGTTTCTCCTTTGCAGACTCTTAGCTGTGCGTTCAAGACCCCTACCTATCTCCTTCATTTGCATTCAAATCCTTATACTAATTATCTTAAAAATTATTGGCCTCTCTGCTAAAGGAAATAGATACTTCTCATATCCTGCGAGTGGACCCCTTAGATTTAGTTGGTGTATAAAAGCTATTTTGATAGATGATACAGAATCAGCCTCTGTGAATGGGAGAAGTTTTTGTAACTAAGTTGGTTTTATTTTGCGGTTCTGAGCCTTGTTTTGGTCTAATGGAATTCTTGCTGGGTTCTCCAAAAACTGTTGTAAGATTGGATGGAGCTATCCATAGGAACTCCAAAGAATATATCATTGATATTATTTCTCAACCAATCCCTCAGGATCATTCAGTATTGTTCAAGAGAGGTGATTGGAATCACCTTTCCCTCACACCCTGCATGCAGAAGAAACATGTGCTTTAGAACATGAACCTCCAGGTTCAAGGACAGTTTCTTTCCTGCTGTTATCAGACTCCTAAATGGACCTCACACCGGGAAAACCCTTGCAAGGGTTTTTTTAAGTACTTAATCTCTCCCCTGCCCTCTGTGTTTTGTACTTTTCTCTGTAATCTGCACTATTTGACATTGCAACACTCCTAGTTAAACTGTGGCCCTATTTATTTGTTTAGTTGTTATCATTGCCTTATGAAGACAAACAAGAGAGTTTGCAAGTGCTGAAAACAGAACCAACACACAAAATGCTGGAAGAACTCAGTGGGTCAGGCAGCATCCAGGGAAGGTGTTGGTCAACATTTCTCTTTTGTAAAAATTTAGACATACAGCTCGGTAACAGGCCCTTTCAGCCCACAAGTCTGTGCTGCTAATTACACCCAATTAACCTACAACCCCCAGTACATTCGAATGGTGGGAGGAATCCAGAGCCCCCGGAGAAAACCCATACAGACATGGGAAGAATGTACAACTTCTTACAGACAGCACAGGATTCGAACTCTGGTCCTGATTGTTGGTGCTGTAACGGTATCGTGCTAATTGCTACCCCAATCCCATGCTGCCCTCAAAACCTATGCCAAAACCTATCATCAGACCTAAAACATTGACTACCTATTGCCTTTCATGGATGCTGGTTTGACCTGTTAAATTATAGTCACACAGTGTGGATACATGCACTTCGGCCCAACTTGCCCATCCTGACCAAAATGCCCCACTCCTCACATATCCCTCTAAACCCATGCTATCCAACAGCACTCCTCTAACATTTGGTGTGCTGCACCTGCTGTGTGCATTGACATGCCTGGATAGCACATAAAACAATGCTTTTTACTGTATCCTGCCATGCATGACCATGAAACAATCCAATTCAATTGAAGTCCTGACACTGGCTTCACCAGGAGTCGCATTCCAATTTCAACCATAGTTTGTTTCTACCCAGCCAGGTCTCTAGACAAACTCTACAACTTTGCCGAGTGCTCGGGCATGCACTTGATTTTCGGACTGAATGCCCTCCAGCGGAATCCTGACAACTCCTGGAATGGATCCAGTGGTCTCAGCCTCCTCAAATACTGTGCTGGCAAGAAGTACAACATATCCTGGGAACTCGGAAATGGTAAGTCATCTTCTCCAATGAGTCAACAAGCTTTTAACCTCTCACCTTGCATGACCTGGATGCATATGTTGAACAGATATCAGACACTATTTATTCTCATGTAATAAAACAGAGATATAATATAACACAAAATTGCATAAAGTCTGCTATAAAACAGACAAAGGTTTTCCATTAGTATTGCCCAGCGCCTTTACAGTTAGAGAAAGGGAAGCAAAAGAGAGTCCCTTCAGAGTTTCACCTCTAGCACCCGTGCAGTCTCCAGGCAGTCCCCAGGTTATGAATAAATACCATTCCTAAGTCTGTCTTTAAGTCAAATTTGTAGGGAAGTCAGAACAGGTACATACAGTTCTTATTTAATCAGTTAGTCGAATGTTTATAGTATATATTTTGCCTTTCTATGCAAAAAAGGAAAAAAGATCATGATTATTCTCGGTCAATCAATGTCTTGAATACCGGAAGGGGCATTCGTGAGATAACATTATACACATGCGCAAATTGGTGAACGGTCAGCTGGCAAATACGAGTTATCTGTAAGCGGATGTTTGTAACACTGGGACTGCTTGTATAATTAATGAGAGTTTATTTTTATGTACATAAATGCAATGAATAGATTCACCAACATTCTTACTTGCTGCAGCCACACAGGTACTTACACCAACTAATAATATACATTAATTTGCTGCAATATCCCAAGATAGAAAAAGAGATAATAAATGTAAAAGAATAGATCAATCAAGTTTCAAGACCAGTCAAGTTCAAATTTATTGTCAGTGTACATACACGACATCACTTACAACCCTGAGATTCTTTTTCCTGTGGGTCAGACAGAATTTTTACACAATGGTAGTATAAGTTGTACACAAGAAGAAAATACATATGGAAATTGTTTCCCAATAATCTGGTCTAATAAAATTCTTAAATTTTCCCAAAATGGTTTCATGACCAGGTGGAATGTAAAAAGATTCCTGTTCCATCCCTAGATCTAAAACATATTATCAGATATATTAGAATTTAATTTATGCAACTTCTGCAGGGTAAGATATAGCTGATGCAAAAAATTGTATTGCACCAATTTATATCTTTCATTAATTGTATCGATCATGCAACCCTGACATAAGTCGGACCAATTCTTATCACCAATACTAATATTCAAGTCCGATTTCCATCTTTGTTCTGATTTGTATAACTCCCGCTTAGGAGTCCCATTGGGGTAAGGAATACATTATTGATGTAAACTTTTTGTGTTCCCCTATCAAATCAGAATCTCCATTTCACTGCACTCTGGTAACATCATGGTCGGTCCTAATTCATCTCTGAAAAAAAATCTCTTAATTGAAAGTAGTAGAAGATTGTATAATTAAGAGTATTATATTTATTTTTTTAACTGTTCAAATGACATTAGTTTCCCTTGCATATAGCAATCTAATCCCTTTACAGGACCATGTATGTAGAATTTTATTATCCATTGTTAAAGGAATTAATCTATTTTGAGTCGAGGGCATTTTTGGAGATATTTTTCCTTTTGATCCAATTAAGATATTCAAATGAAACTTTATTAATGGTGCTTTCTTTCCACGAGAAATAAATTTAGTATTTCAGTGGGCTGCATTGATCTGCAAGCGATCTGGGTAACAGAGGTGCAGGCTTGCACTGGTTGAGGGGGGGAGGCACAAAGGATCATAGGGGTCATGCTGATAAATTCTCGGAGAGTTCCAATGAAATCATTTTGTTGGTTCAGCTCTCTCATAGCTTCCGTGAGGTTTTTCCTTCCTTCAATGCACTGCACACCGACCACAGTATTCCATTTATATATAAAATCTTCTGCTACTCTCTCTCTCTCTTCGATTTTGTGCAGTTTAATTTCCACCCATCAAAGAGAGAAGTGGCAAATTTAATCTGGGCTCCCTATTAATAATTTTTAATTTTTTTAGAAAACAATCGCCACAAAGTCCAGAATTGTTTCTCTGAGGAAATATTGTGGACATGAGACCTAAAATGAGGCTATCTAAGTACCAATTAGAATATCTTAAAATTGCATTGGCGGTGGCCAGGAAATGTATTGCAGTAACTTGAAAGTCTGATTCCCTTCTGGACAGAGCCCGATGGAATCTGGAAATATATAGTTGTGTTCCCCTGGAGAAAATTACCTACAATTTAAGGAATAAATGTAATATATATTTTCAGATATGACAACCATACTTGCACAATGCAAGGTTGAGTATTGAGGAGTATTCTGTTCCTGAGTTTTACATCCTGGCTTTTTTCTTTATTTGAGATCCAGGCAAGAAAAGAATTAGATCTTCTGAAATGGATCCCGGGTCCTGACATCTCCTCTTTCTTTTCTCTTTTTCTGTTTCTATCTCTTTTGTTCACTCTCTTTTTCTTTCTTTTCTAATTTCTATCTCAGGGTTTTGATTGGGGGAGGAGGGATGGGGCTGTTTGGAAATACAGAGAACCTGTATCACTGATTTTCTTTTCATTTCATTTTATGTATTTGCAGTGGTTAACTCTGGATATTTGTTTGACCACAAAATTAAAATAAAGTATTCAAAAAAAGATACATATGCAAAAGAAAAATTGTAAACAAACTGACTGTTCAAATACAGAAAAAAATAAATATTCAATAATAAATTTTGTGCAAAGTAAGTCCTTCAATGAATCTCTGCGTCTGTTGTTTAGGATTCTGATGGTGGAGGGGTATCACAATCAATAAAGACAGAGAGATGTGATTAGTGCAAGAAAAGTGACATTTCAATATTGCAGACAGACCTTTTGGTCTGAATTTATGGTTGGTCTTATGGTCATATGGGGATCTTAAGAGCCTGACAGCTATTGGATAAAGA
Organism: Narcine bancroftii; assembly: GCF_036971445.1. Lineage (NCBI taxonomy): Eukaryota > Metazoa > Chordata > Chondrichthyes > Torpediniformes > Narcinidae > Narcine > Narcine bancroftii. Next base: position 24,374,592 of record NC_091478.1, read on the forward strand.
TTGGATTAAAGATCACAATTAGCAAGACATCTGCTCCAAAAGTAAACTGAAGTAGCTCTGGTGAGGGAATGGAGAGTGGGAATGGAGGGGAGAAGTGGAATAAAGGAGGCAAATGCGTTCCCTTGACAGTTAAATGCTTTTGATTCAAGATTATTTTAATGTTATGTTATAAAACAGAAAATCTGATATTACACAAAATTTTCTTTAGTCTACTGTAAGGCAGACAAAGATTCTACATTGGCAGAAATTGCCCAGCGCCCCTTATAGTCAGAGAAAGAGAAACAAAAGAGTCATTGAGTGTCTGTGGATTCACCTCCAGTGCTCTCACAGCCTCCACAGCCACACAGACATCAGTCCAAACCATCAGCAGCCCGAGGTCCAGATCCAAACCTCTGACACAATCACAGCACCCTCGGCACCCTCTTGCATATCGGTTCCAATACCTAGTAGCATGATTGGCATAGCAGTTAGCTCAACGCCTTTACAGCGCCAGTGATCATGATTGGGGTTCGAATCCTGTGCTGTCTGTAAGGAGTTTGTACGACCTCCTTGTGTCTGCGTGGGTTTTCCCTGGGGGCTCTGGTTTCCTCCCACCATTCAAAAATGTACCGGGGGTTGTAGGTTAATCAGGTGCAATTGGGCGGCACAGACTCATGGGCTGAAATGGCCTGTTACCGTGCTGTATGTCTAAATTTAAAAAAAAGAATACATTTAAAATTTAAATTTAAAAATTGTTCTTGAACCTAGAGGCTTCTGTACCTCTGCCCAAAGGTAACAGTGAGAAGAGATTGTGCCTTTCTGATGCTGGCTGCCTTCTTGAGACAGCACCTCTCATAGATAGGCACATCCCATGGAAACTTATCAGAGTTGGTTTTGTTTCACCTTGAAATGCATTGTGACAGGTTATTAGGGTCAATTAATAAAAAATAACATGGGAAAAATGGCTGGTCTGAAAGCAAGTTCATTTGTTTTTTCATCCATTGAGCAAACAGAAAATCAGGAATACCTTTATTCCCCAAACTAATTTCTCCCATCAAAAAAATAATCTGCAGGGAGAACGCAGCGGTTCAAGCAACCTGAATGGGAGATAAAGAATGATCGATGTTTTGGGTCAAGATGAAGGGTCCTGTTCGGAAACGTTCATCACTCCTATTCTCTCAATGATGCTCTGAGTTCCTCCAGCAGTTTGTTTTCTGCCCCAGACTCAAGCGCCTGCAGTCTCCTGTGCACCTCATTTCTGCTAGTCCAATTTTCACTCACACCAGGCTACAGATTGGCTGAAGGGCTACCAGGTATCGGAACCGATATGCAAGAGGGTGCTGAGGGCGCTGAGGGCTTCCTGATTGTGTCAGAGGTTTGGATCTGGACCTCGGGCTGCTGATGGTTTGGACTGATGTCTGTGTGGCTGTGGAGGCTGTGAGAGTGCTAGAGGTGAATCCACAGACACTCAATGACTCTTTTGTTTCTCTCTGATTATAAGGGGCGCTGGGCAATTTCTGCCAATGTAGAATCTTTGTCTGCCTTACAGTAGACTAAAGGAAATTTTGTGTAATATCAGATTTTCTATTTTATAACATAACATTAAAAGAATCTTGAATCAAAAGCATTGAACTGTCAAGGGAATGTGTTTGCCTCCTTTACTCCTCTTCTCCCCTCCATTCCCACTCTTCCTCTCTCTCCACTCCCTCACCAGTTTAATTTTGGAGCAGATGTCTTGCTCATTGTGGTTGACACAATCCCATTTTGTTCACTTTGAAAAATGCAGCAAAATTAATGAATCTGTGAAAATCTAAATAAAATGACAGAAAATCTATGTTCATTGCAGCTTGTTTAGTGATATTTATGCTTTGAATTTTAGTTTCATGAATATAGTCTGGTGGAATGTGTTGTGAATGAGATAACCAAACACAATGTGAAAGAACAGAAGAAATATGAGCAGGAGTAGGCCATCTAGCCCCCATCGACCCTACTCCGCCATTTAATGTGACCTACCTGCCTTTTCCCCTACCCCTTAATTCCCTGTCTATGTAAAAATCTATCTAACCTTGCACTAAATATATTTACTGAGGTCAGCATGGGCAGCAAATTCCATAAATTCCACATATGGGAATAGCAGCAGTTCCTTCTCATCTCTATCCTAAATCTATTATCCTGAATCTTGAGGCAATGTCCCCTAGTTTCTTAAAAAAAATGTTAAACCCTCCCTACTCTGTAACCCTCTATTTTTCTTCCATCCATGTGCCTGTCTGAAAGACTTAAATCCCCCTAATGTTTCAGGCTCCACCATCTTCCCTGACAAGGCCTTCCAGACACCCACAACTCCCGATGTCTCCCCTAAACATTCACTTTGTACCTGTGTTCTCTGGTGTTCCTGCCCTGGGAAATAGGCACTGGCTGTTCACCCTATCTATGCCTCTCATAATCTTGAAGACCTCTATTAAGTCTCTTCTCATCCTTCTACGCTCCAAAGAGAAAAGTCCCAGCTCTGCTAGCCTTGCCTCATAAGACTTATTTTCCAATCCAGGTTACATCTGGTAAATCTCCTCTGCACCTTCTCCATAGCTTTCACATCATTCCTGTAATGAAGTGACCAGAAATCTCACCAGAGATTTGTAGAGTTACAATATGACCTCTCTACTTTTGAACCCAATCTCCCTATTAATGAAGCCCAGCATCCTATAAGCCTTCTTTACTATCCTATCAACTTGTGTGGCAACCTTGAGGTATGCATGGATTTGGACCCCGAGGTCCCTCTGTTCAACCACACTCTTAAGTAACTGACCATTAACCCTGTACTCAGCCTTCTGGTTTGTCCTTCCAAAATGTATCACCTCACACTTATCCGGATTGAACTCCCATCTGCCACTTCTCCGCCCAACTCTGCATCGTATCTTGTAACCTTCGACAACCTTCAGTTCCATCCACAACTCCTCCAACCTTTTTATCATCTGCAAACATACTGACCCATCCTTCCACCCCCTTCATCCAAGTCCTTTATAAAAATTACAAAGGGCAAGGGTGCTAGAATAGATCCTTGTCGTACTCCACTTGTCACTGACCTCCAGGCAGAATACTTTCCTTCCACTACTACTCTCTGCTTTCTACCTGCAAGCCAATTTTTTTATCTACACAGCCAAAGTTCCATGGATCCCATGCCTCCTGACTTACTGAATGTGTCTCTCATGGGGGACTTTGTCAAAAGGATTGCTAAAATCCATATAGGCCATATCTACCCCTCAAAAAACTCAATTAGGCTTGTGAGGCACAACCTTTCCTTCACATATAACAATTACAGCACAGAAATAGGCAAGTTCAGCCCTTTGAGGCCATGCCAAACACCTAGTCCCAATGACCAACACCCATCCCATAATTTTCCATACCCCTTTTGTGCATATTACCTATCCAACTTTTCCTTAAATATTAAAATCGACCCCGCAGCTATTATTCTGGCTGGAAGCTCATTCCACACTTCCACTATCCTCTGAGTGAAGAAATTCCCCTTCATGTTTCCCCTATACTTTTCCCCCTTCAATCTCAATCCATGTGCTCTTGTTTGAATTTCCCACACTCTCAATGGAAAAAGCCGATCCACATTTACTCTATCTGTCCCCATCATAATTTTAAATACCTCTATCAAATCCCCCCCTCAATCTTCAATGCTCCAGGGGGTAAAGTCCTAGCCTGAATATCCTTTCCCTGTAGGTCAAACCCTGAAAATCAGGCAACATTCTTGTAAATCTCTTGTACATTTTCTCCATTTTGTTGATATCCTTCCTATAATTCGACGACCAAAACTGCACACAATATTCCAAATTTAGCCTTACCAATGCCTTAAACAACTTTAACATGACATCCCAACTCCTATACTCAGTACTCTGATTTATGAAGGCCAACGTACCAAAAGCTCTCTTCACCACTTTCAGGGAATTATGTACCAGAATTCCTAAATCCCTTTGTTCTACTGCACTCCTCAATTGTCGACCATTTAACATATATGAATGACCATTGTTGATTATTCCTACCAAAATGTAGCACCTCACACTTATCATTATTAAACTACAACTGCCATCTTTCTAACTGGCCTATATATCCTACTGCAAGCTTTGAAAACCTTCTTCACTGTCCACAACATCACCAATCTTAGTATCATCTGCATACTTACTAATCCAATTTACTAATCTGTATATTTACTAATCCAATTTACCACACTGTCATCCAGATCATTAATATATATGACAAACCAGAATGGTCCCAGATCAAATGGACGGCATGGTTAGTGCAGTGGTCAGCACAATGCTATAGCAGCACCAGCGACCCAAGTTGAAATTGTAAGGTGTTTGTACGTTCTCCCCATCTCCTATGGGAGTTTTCTCCGAGTGCTCCAGTTTCCTCCCACTCTCCAAAAAAATGTACAGGATCTGCAGGTTAATTGGTGTATATGGCCAGAAGGGCCTGTTACTGTGCTGTCTGGTTAAATTGAAAATGAAACATTTAAATTCAGAAAATATGGATTTGGAATGCTTGTTGATTGTATTTACTCAAGCACTTATAGTGAGTTTATTGTCATACATATTGTACAACGTACATATGCACTGAAAGTATTACTTGCTGCAGCCGAACAGGTATTTTGAAAGAAAAACTATAAAAATAAACTAATTGAATTAAATTAATAGAGACAATAAATACATAAGATTGATAATAAATATTCAAGTTATGTGAAAAAAGTGACTTGCAATAGTGCAGGCAGTCCTTTTGGCTTGTCCCCTGTATGACTCTTTACCAGCAGTTGAAGCAGTGTGGGGATGTTGTTTATGAGCCTTATTAAAATGAAAAGATTTATGTTTGAAACGGAAGTTCCTGTGGTCTGGCTTTGTGGTGAAAACTGTTCAAGGATTCATAACACAGTCTTGCAAAGTGGAAAGGATGTGAATGTCAATAAGTTGGTCCTGTGTGGTTCTTCCCATAAAACCAACATTTGCTTCAGTGGAAATCCACTGTTTTAAGACATGCAAGCTGTGATTTACAACCTTAACTTGAATCAGAATTTATTGTTATGAGCATGTCATAAAATGTGTTGTTTTGCAGCATTACAGGTACAAAATTGCTATAAATTATATTAAAAAAATAAGTTAGTGCAAAGAAGAGTGTCTATGATTTTATTGTCCATTCATAAATCTGATGGCGGAGAGGAAGATGCTGTTTTCATGCCATTAGGTTTTCGACTTCAGACTCCTGTATCTCCTTCCTGATGGTATCAGTGAGATGAGAGCATGACCTGAGTGGTGAGGGTCCTTGAGGATAGAGGCTGCTTCCTTGAGATACTGCTTCTTGTAGATGTTCTTAATGGAGTGAAGGCTGATGCCCGTAATGTCATTGGCCGAGTTCACAACTCTCATCATGTCCTGTGCATTGTCATTTCCATACCAGATAGTGATGCAACCATTCAGAATGCTCTCCACAGTGCACCTATAGAAATTTGTAAGAGTCTTTGGTGACATATCAAGCCTCCAGTGAGAAAAGGGCATGCCTTCTTGACCCCCCTACAAACCCGTGCATCTATAATAATACCTAGATATTGAGTGAAAAATTGGAGATCGTTGATAAAGCCGGCATTTATTGTTCATCCTTATTTACACCTAAACTGAGAGATCATTAAGAGCCAACCTTATTGGAGATATGTCCCAGACCGAATTAAGATGGAAAGATATGTTAGTGAACTAGATGGCACAAATGATAGCTATCAATTATCCAGACTAGCTTTTAAATTCAAGTTTATTGTCACATGTACAGTGAAAAATTCTACTTTGTGAGCAATCCAGCAAGTCAACCCATCCATGCATATTACAGCAATTAAAATACATTACTGAGTGCAGGGTTTCAGAGATATATCAATTAGAACTGAGCAAAGGCAACTTACTAGTGTGAGAGTATCTCCAGCACATTTGTGTTTTAAATTACCAGTGAGAGATTCATTCAGGAGTCTGAAGAATCTCTACTTTAATATGACGGTGCGTGACCTCAGGCTCGTAAATCTTCTTCTTGATTGTAGGGGTGGGGTGGGGGGGGGGCTGTTGAAGAGATTTGGATGAGTCTTTTGATACATTGGCTGTTTTTCCATGGCCTTTCATTGCAGATTTATTCAACGGCAGATACTTGGTTTCTGGAAACATAACAACATAAGAAATAGAAAAAGGAGTCGGCCATCTGGCCCATTGAGCCTACTCCGCCATTTAATGAGATCATGACTGATCTGATGATAGCCTTATCTCCACCTATCTGCCTTTTCCCCTACCCCTTAATTCACAGACTATGTAAAAATCTATTAACTCTTGTCTTAAATATATTTACTGAGGTAGTCTCCACTGCTTCAGTGGGCAGCAAATTCCACAGATTCACCACCTACTGGGAAAAACAGTTCCTCCTCTCTGTCCTAAATTTATTACCCTGAATTTTGAGGCTATCTCCCACACCAATGGAAACAACTTATCTACCTCTATCTTATCTAAGCCTTTCATAATTTGATATGATTCTATTAAGATCCCTCTCATTCTTTTAAATTACAGCAAGTACAGTTGCAAATTACTCAATTGCACTTCATAGGCTAACCCCTTCATCTGCGGAATCAACCTGGTGAACCTCCTCTAAACAGCCTCCAAAGTCAATTCATCCTTCCTTAAGTAAGGAGATCAGAACTCCAGAGCTGGCCTCACCAGTATTTGTAGCATAACCTCCCTGATCTTAAATTCCATACCTCTAACAATGAAGGTCAGTATTCCATTTGCCTTCTTGATAGCCTGCTGCACCTTCAAACCGACCTTTTGCAATCATGCACAAGCCCTCCCAAGTCCTTTTGCAAGGTGGCATGCTACAATTGCTTGCCATTTAAACAATATTCGGATCTTCCATTTTTCATTTAGTGAAGTGAAATGTAGCAAATGGAAAAGGTTAGGCATGATGGGCATATTTTGTAAAGGGATGAAGAGCAATTGACTATCCATAACAGCAGAAAACAGCTCAATAGAATCAATGACATTGTAGCAAAAATTCTTATATCAAACATGCATAATTCATGGATTATCTTCACTTGAATTTGAATTCCTACTTACCTCAGTGGGATTCAAACTCCTCTCTATGGTCAAATGCTCTAAAGGTCCAATTGATGGTACCAGTAATCACTGCTTTAAGTATAAATCTTTAAGCACAGGGACAATGCCAGCTGAGTCTTGCTTCATTACTCTTTTTGTGACTGTAAGTATGACTCCTGTTGCCAAATTGCATCCTTTCATTCTTCATCATCTCCTCAACCATAGGCTTGAGCTGGATAGAATTCCCCTCCAAAAATAACATTCCAATGCTGGCAAGCGTAATGACATTACAGTGCCAGCAGCCCTGGTTCGAATCCGGCGCTGGCTGAAAGTAGTTTGTATGTTCTCCCTGTGTCTGCTTGGGTTTCCTCTGGGTGGTCAGGTTTCCAATGACATTCCAAAGACATAAGGGGTTAGACAGTTAATTGGTCACATAGTTGTATTTGGGTGGCACGGGCTCATGGGCCAGAATGGCCTTTCACTGAGCTATATCTCTAAATTAATTTTTTTGTGAAAAAGCTTACATTTCCATAACATAATTCACTTCCCTCCAGGAACATCCCAAAGAGCTTCATAACCAGTGACATACTTCCAATGTGTAGTTGCTGTTTTAGGAAAGATGCCTGTCAATTTTCACACACTAGGATCCCACTGATGTCACTAACTCAGTGTGACAGTTGTACATTCGCAGAGCTGCTGCCTCAGAGATCCAGTGGCCTAGGTTCACTTCCAACCTCGTGTGCTGCCTGCATAGAGTCTGCATATTCTCATTGTGGGTAATCTGTTCCCAAAGAGGATCTTTCCCAGACCCAACACACTAATGGTATCATGAAGAAAGCACGTCAGCGCCTCTACTTCCTCAGGAGTTTGTGGCGATTTGGTATGACATTGGAAACCCTGGCAAATTTCTACAAATGTGTGTTGGAATGTGTGCTGACCAACTGCATCACTGTCTGGTATGGGGACACCAATTCCTCTGAGCATAAAGCCCTGCAAAATGTAATGGTCCCTGCCCAGGACATCACAGGCAAAATCTTCCCCACCATCGAGAACATCTTCAGGGAATGCTGCCGTCAGAGAGCAGCAGCAATCATCAAGGATCCACACCTCCCAGCACATGATCTGGCTGCTACCATCAGGAAAAAGGTATAGGTGCCTCAAGATTTGTACCACCAGGTTCAGGAACAGCTACCACCCCTCCAACATCAGACTCCTCAACAACAAACTCAATTAGGGACTCCTGTAAGGACTCTTTTGCCCTTTATTGATTTTTTTTCTCCGTGCATGGCACAATCAGTTTGTTTACATTTGAATATAGTTTTAGTTTTGCACTACCAATTCGTGTTAACTCTACCTTGCCCAAAGGGGAAAAAATATCAGGGTTGTATGTAAAGGCATGTATGTACTCGAACAATAAATCTGAAATCTTAAATCTTCCCCCTCATCAAAGACGTGCCTGTTGGAGTATTACTTGGCCAGTGTATATTGTCCTTAGTGTGTGGGTGAGCAGTAGAATCCAAGGGAATGGGTGGTTGATTGGAGTGTGGGGAGAATAGAACGGGATGAGTCCAAATGTTGTTGGTTATTGCAGGCCCATAATTTCTGTGTGGTATGACTATAACTCGATAATCTGTTTCAGAGATGTTGATTACAGGATATATTTTGGTTAGGACAACATAATAAGGAAGAAAGGAAGGTTTACCCTCCAGCTAGTATTTCCAACTGCGCAACACGCCTTCAAAAACATTTGCAACCTACAAATCAAAGTGGCGTGGGTCATGTTTAATGCAGAAATCACTGTAGCTTAATCTCAAGTAAAGTAAGCAGTTGTAGGATCTCAGTCCTCAAATCATAGCTCCCTTAAGTGTTTACACAGTGGAGTGATATATTTATACTGTTAGCAATAACCATGCCCAGACTGTGACAGATACATGAAAAATTCCCCGGGGCTGTTATTTTAAGCAACAATTCAGAGGAAAAAAAAGTTCTTGCTCAACTGAAGGCAGCTCCTTTCGGATGAACTTTTTGCTTTTCAATCTGCTCTGCTGACACACTTGCATGAGGAGTTTGTGCTTTGTAGAATTCTTACTCCCTGTGCATCAAGTTTCTTCAGAAGATTTCAATTTGTGTATTACCCAAAATAACACTTTGTGTTTTTTTATCTAGTTCAGTTTGAAAATGAATAATTTTCAAATTGAAATAGAAAAGTGACCTGAATGGATTAATTAAGGCAAGGCGGCAAGGACAAATTGGATAGGATTTTTTGAGGAGTTTATTGACATCGACGTGAATACATTATATACAAATGCAATTAAACTCTTGCTTGCTGCAGCTACACAGAAACGTAAAACAAACAAATGTCAGTATAAATTAAATTGACACAAGCCTTTATTCTACCATAAGGCAAAGATTCATTATTAGCGAAATATGTCCAGCGTCCCTTACAGCCAGAGAAAGAGAAGCAAAAGAGGGGCCCCACAGGGTCACTGAATATCCATGGCTTCACCTCCAGCACTCCCGCAGCCTCCGCAGCCACACAGCCTTCAGTCTGAACCAATCAGCAAACCCAAGCTCCAGATGCAGATCTCTGATATGTTCAGGAAGCCTCCGGCACCCATCGCATCCCAGTTCTGATACCTGAAACCCCTTCAGCCTGTCATGAGTCAGTGTCCAACAGTCTGCAGCCTGGTGGGAGTCCTTTGACCACAGTTGCCAGCAGTTGGCAGCCTGCGGGGGTTTCTTGCCTCGAGTCACCAGCAACCCACTGCCTGTGTGTTCTCCAGCCTCAGAGCCCCTTGCTGGTCTGCCACCATGGTCACTGTATTCACTGTTTCTCCTTCTCAAACGTGGGTTGGTCTCCCTGTTTTCTGGTGCCCTGCTTACCTGGAGTTTACAACCCCTCCTGGCTGCTGCCGATTGTAGGTGCTTCATCTTGGGTCAGATGTAAACAAAGCTAAAAGAATGAAATGATAAATATTAATAGTTGCGTAGTGCAGCAAAATGTTGCTTCAGTCGAGCAGATAATCCCTTAATGATCCTGGTGTAGGTGCGGTTCAGGTGAAATGGCATGGTGGTTAGCCCAGCATTATTATAGCATCGGTGACCCAGGTTCGAATCCGCCACTGTCTTTAAGGAGTTTGCATGTTCTCCCTGTAACCTGCATGGGTTTTCTCAGGGTGCTTCGGTTTCTGCCATGCTGGATGGTTAAAATTTAATAAAATTTTAAATATAGAATGTTTGGGACTGTCAGCAGCTGGGAAAATGAACCCAGAGATACTGAACTTCAGGCTTCTGTACTTTCTGCCCAAAGGGAGCAGTGAGAATAAGTTGTGAGCTGGGTGGTGGGGGTTCTTTCAAAAGGTAGCTCACCTTTTCACATTTCCAATGTAACCACCTCTGCCCCAATCCCCAGGTTAATTGGGTGTGATTAGACTTCTTGGGCTTTGTGGGCCTGAAGGGGGCCTTCCACCATTAAGTTAAATTAAATTAAAAGAATCACCTTTGATTGTGTTAGCTTCCAAACCTCTTGCTGAGGAAGCTCATCCCTCTTTCAACCTATGGCATTGGGACTGACGTGGACTGTGACTTTGGTTATCCATCTTCCCCCTTCAAAATACTCGGTGATATTTTGGGGCATTCATGACTTTGGTTCTAAGGAGACAATGTTTCATTCTAGAGACCTGGAGCTACATGCACAAACACACATCTGCACATCTCCTGCCCGGACCCACTAACAGTCGAGCAAAGCTGGAGAAATTCAGCAAGTCAGAAGGGGGCGTGGTTAGCATCAAGGGTGGCACAGTAAGCCTAGCAGTTAGCACAATGCTGTTATAGTGCCAGTGACTGGGCTTTGACATGGGTTTGAATCTGGAGCTGTCTGTGAGGGGTTTGTACGTTCTGTGTGGGGTTCCTCTGGGTGCTCTGGTTTCTTACCACCGTCCAAAACATACCTGGCAACATAGGTCAATTGGATGTAATTGGGCGGTACGGGCTTATGGGCCGAAAGAACCTGTTACTGTGCTGTACGTCTAGATTTTTTTAAAATTAAAATTCATTTTAAATTAAAAAAAAAGACAGCCAACATCACAACAGACCCCCATCATCCTGGTCACAACATCTCCTCACCGCTCACTTTAGGCAGAAGGTACAGAAGCCTCTAGCTTATTTCTCGAAGGGCTCAGGCCCAAAACATCAGCAATATATCTTTGACTCCGATGGATACTAAAAGACCGGCTGAGTTCCTTCAGCATTTGTGTGTGTGTTTTTATCTCTAGGTTGAAGAACCATAGAACATTACAGCACAGAAACAGGCCCCTACTAGTCTGTGCCGAACCTTTTTTTAAGCCTAGTCCCACTGACCTGCACTTAGTCCATGGCCCTCCATATCTCTCCCATCCACGATATTGTCTAAATTTTTCTTAAATATTAAAATTGAACCTGCATTCACCACTTCATTTGGCAGCTTGTTATATGCTCCCACCACTCTCTGTGTGAAGAAGTTTCCCCTCATATTCCCCTTAAACTTTTCCCCTTTCACCCTTAACCCATGTCCTCTGGTTTGTATCTCACCTACCTTCAGTGAAAAAAGACCACCTACATTTACTCTGTCTATCCCCCTCATAATTTTAAATACCTCTGAGAAATCCCTCATTTTTCTATGCTCCAGGGAATGAAGTACTAACCTGTTTAATCTTTCCCTGTAACTCAGTTCCTGAAGTCCAGGCAACATCCTAGTAAATATTCTCTGCACTCTTGCTAACTTATTGATATCTTTCCTGCAGTAAGGTGAACAATTTTTTTGCCAACAGCCGTCAGGAATTTGAACCTCCCATTCTACCCTTACTTTAACCATAAACTACTCAGGGACCACCAAAAGATATGTCACTTTTTTTCACTAACTGCAACTGTGAATATTCTACTAATCACTTTTTCCTTCGTGACATATTGTGGTAATTTAATCTATGTAATTGTAGTTACTGTATCTTTCGTACATGTGTGGCAGCAGCAAGTAAGAATTGCAATGCATCTGCACATTGCTCTTATATATTTGATAATAAATGTTCGTGAGGACTGCTTTCACCGATTCAAGGATGGGCAGGGAGGACATCAAGTGGGGGAAAGGGCTGGAGAAGGGCCTTTGTAATAGGATACAGAACAAATTAATTCCCTTTGATTAAAGCTCTCTTGTTTTCTCTCACCTTCCCTCATGTGCAGCTAAATTAATTTAATTATTTCAATCAGAGATGTTTAAAATCAGTCTGAGTGGTAGAATCTGTGGGGAGTTGATGGGAATGTGGGGGGAATGAAATGGGATTAGTGTAATGGGGGTTTGATGGTCGGTTTGGACTCGGTGAGACTTAAGGCTTGTCTCCATGTGTAACTCTATAACTGTGATTAGTTTTGGTAAATGCACTCAAAATGATCAAAAGGGAAAATATAAATTTTGGGAATAAATTAGCAAGAAATATGGAAAGAAGTTCTGCAAGTATAGAGTCTCAATAGTGAATGTCGGCCCCTTTGAAGCTGAGATAAGGGAATGAATGGGGAACAGGGAAATAGCATAGATATTAAATAAATATTTTGTATCTGTTTTCCTGTTAGAAAACACTAAAAGCATTTTGAAATGGCAAGGAAATCAGATGGCCAAAAGCAGTGGGGAATGTTGCACACAGTGGTATGGGTCCTAGGCCTTGCAAAGGCATCTACAGTGATGGACAGGTTGCCATCCTTGTGATGCCCAGAGGAAACTTTCAGAAATCTGTGCATCCTCCGCTGGCCCCAGGTTGGTGGAAGTGACATTCTTGGATCTCCTGCTTTTGCAAAGGGTTGTGGCAGATTGGAAAGCAGCTGATTCGGGACAAGAGGGAGAACTCCTGCCATTGCGAAAATTCTGGAAAACATGAAACATTACAGTGGCAAGCACTTGGAAATTCATAATGCAGAGTCAAAGAGATTTCATGAGTGCAACAAGACACACTGATCAAAAATAGAAGTTTTCTTCAGATTTGCGAATCGTCATTGAGCAGCAAAGCAATGTGTGCTGCTGGCCACAGTTGGGACAGGCCATGATGATCCTGCAGCAAGTTGGTGAAAGGGATCAGTGATCCTGACTGCTCAGGCAGGCATGTTTAAATCCTGCATTGCAAGAACAGCAGTGGGGGGGGAAGGTGAAGAGGCTGCCATCACTGTATCTCCCACACCCAGAAGGCGCATTTGGCTGCAGTGCTATGCTTCTAAAAACTGAAGGTGTTCTAGTTTGAGTTTGTTGTCACGTGGACTCATGTTCAGCGAATAAGACCATTTTTGCCAGTTTGTCAACCCAAACATAGTAGAGCAAGGAAAAACACATTACCGAGAGTTGGGTTACAATGAGAGATCAGTTGGTACAGAGCAAAGGCAATATTATTTAACTTGGGTGAGGTTCATTCATGAGTCTGATAATGGCAGAATTAATTTTGTCCTCGAATCTGGTGTGATCTCACATTCGTAAATATTCTTCTCAATGGTGGGATGGTGAAGAGAGTGCAGCCTTTTTGTACGTTGGTTGATTTTCTGAGGCTTTAGAAGTGCAGACGGAGTTGATGGAGAGGGCACAAGGGTTTGTTTGATGGACTGAGCCATGTTCACAACTTCTCTGCAGTTTCTTGCAGTCCTGGGCAAAGCAGTTCCCGTCCCTGAAGCCTGGATTGTACTTCAGACTAAAAGCCAATAATGGGCCTTGTTTCTCCAGACAGTGAAACACTTATTACTCTGTTTCAGGAAAAGCACTAAAGTATTCTTAATCTCCATTGGCTACACTTCCAAACACGAGCCATCAGGAACAGTGCAGGCACGAACGAAATGAAGAACAAAAGAAAATTTGACATCAGCTGCCTTCCACAAGGTTCACATCTTTATCTGGGAAGCTTACTTAATGGGAGGTGTATGTAAAATGCGGCTGTCATATTAAAAAAATGTGGTTTTATATTTGAAGTGCTAAGAGAGTTTTGAATTGTTTAAAGAGCTTACAAGTGTGATGTTTACATTGGCCAGATTGTAGAAAGTACTGAGTAATGAAGTGTTAGATCAGTATCGAATTACACTCAGCAATGAGGAGGGGTAGTGTTTGAGTGATGGAGATTAGAAAGCGGTTGTTTGAGGGTTAGCAAATCCCACAGATAGTATTTTACAATTTGAATATTCAATGTCAGGTCAAGTTCAGCTCGAACTGGTGCACAGCTCCCTTGCCAAACCGGCAATGTGGGTAGTTCATTCCCCCTTCCCTTCACCCTGAGTAGGCAGGTTTGAGTAGGGAGGGGTCATTAAAAATGTCATATATCTGAGTACTGACTCCAACCCCTCCCCCCAAACTTGGCTTCTAATGGATAAGCCACTTTTTTTTATTTAAAAAATAGACTTTATTCACAATAAATTATTTACAAAAGGAAACCTGTTCAAAATCTCTTCCCACCCTTAGTTTTGTATCCTTACATTCAATATTAGATCATAAGAAATATGAGCAGGGGTCGGCCATCCAGTCCATCGAGCCTGCTCCACCATTCAATGTGATCATGGCTGATTTGATGATAGCCTCATCCTCACCTACCTGCCTTTCCTCATTTCCCTTAATTCTCCTACCACCTAAAAATCTATCGATCTTAGTCTTAAATATATTTACTGAGGACAATGAATTCCACAGATTCACCACCCTCTGGGAAAAGCAGTTCCTCCTCATCTCCGTTCTAAATCTACTACCCTAGATCTTGAGGCTATGTCCCCTAATTCTGGTCTCCCCACCAATGGAAACAAGTTACCTATCCCTATCTTATCTTCTTCTTTGGCTTGGCTTCGCAGACGAAGATTTATGGAGGGGTATGTCCACGTCTGCTGCAGGCTCGTTGGTGACTGACAAGTCCAATGCGGGACAGGCAGGCATGGTTGCAGTGGTTGCAGGGGAAAATTGGTTGGTTGGGGTTGGGTGTTGGGTTTTTCCTCCTTTGTCTTTTGTGAGTGAAGATCCATTCTCATTCTTCTAAATTCCAGCCCCCTTGCATTGGATGCATCTCAGTGCTTCCCTCACCATTTACTCCTGAAGCCTAGATTGTGCCAGTTGGCAGCATTCCCTCACCGATGAAAGACCAACAGGTTTTGGGCAGATTAAAATGCATTTTCCATCGAGTTAATGGATAAGCCACTGGTCTCCTAAGCCAGGGAATATGGGTTTGGGTCCCATCTGGGTCCCATTTTTCACTTTAGTTAGGGGCTGAGACTGAGGAGAAGCTCCTCAAGCAACAGAGGGGGGAGTAACGACAAGGTGCCACAGCGATGATAATGGTGTAAATAGAAAGGAAAGAAACAATGTACAGTGATAGAAATGTATTGATACAAAACTAAAGGTGGGAATGGGTTTCCTTTGTAAGTATTGTGAATAAAGACTATTAAGCTTGAATGGAGCTGGGATGAAATGGGCAACTAATCCAGACCAAGTGGTGGGTGGGGGGGGGGGGGTTGGTAATTCAATTACAGAGTTGCTGTGTATAATTATTATTGTCAGAAGGCCCATCAGGTTGAGAAAGGCAAAGACAAATGGATCTAGGCTTTAGATGCTTTAGGTTTGCTCCTGGAGTCTGAATTACTTATTTCAGCTCCCTTCCACCATCATCCTGTGACCTTTGCGATATCATCTACCCCTTCCCTCAACCTTGAAGGCCTCTGTCAAATCTTTGAACTGAATCCTTCGAATTCTTCTGATCTCTGGCATTTCATCTCAACTGAGGTTCAACCTGCAGGAGAGGAAATGTTAAGAGGGAGTGATAGAGTGAATATGTTTCTTTAGGTATTGAAACAGGAGTCGGGATTCAAGAAAGGGAAGGATGGCCTGTGTTATAAATAAAAGATGGAGGTATACAAGTTTATAATGAAAATGATCCCCAACCCTTTTCCCTTCCTTCTCCTATCTGCTAATCTTCCTTGATCACTTCTCAGTTTCTTTCTATTCTAAACTCACATCTGTATCTACCTGTTGGCTCTTAACCTGTTAAATTTAAAATCTTTACATTTTTAAGTTAGATATGTAGCACGATAATAGGCCTTTCAGCCACGAGCCCGTGCTGCCCAACTGACCAACAACCCCTGTAGGTTTTGAACGGTGGGAGGAAACTGGAGCGCCCAGAAGAAACCCATGCAAATACAGAGAGAACGTACAGACAGCACCAGCTGGCACTGTAATAGCATTGTGCTGACCACTTGGCTAACAGTGCCACTGTTGGCTTGTGTTCCTTCCCGTCCCTCCCTCCTCTCCTCTCCTTCTCTGCCATCTCCCACCTTTTTATTCCAGCATCTGCCTGTTTTTCACATTCTTGATGAAGGAATTAGCCTGAAATAGAATATAGAACTATACAGCACAGAACATTCCCTTCAGCCTTCGATGTTGTGCCAACCCACATGTTCCTTCTTTTAATAAAGTACTAAACCCTTCCTACCACATAACCCTCTATTTTTCTTTCATCTTATTCCCTTCTTATGGTTGGTGCATAACCTGCTGAGTTTCTCTAGTGCTTTTGTGCACTGCACTGGACCCCAGCAACTGCAGATTTACTTCCAAAAGGACGACAAATAGTTCATTGCTTGAACTTCCCCGTCTTTTTTGTAACATCTGATGTAAATATTTATCCAATAGATTGTTAGAAATTGCAGTAACCTCCTTATCTCTGACAGCATCGTCAGACAGTTTCAGCTTGAAGAATTTCCTCCGCATCTCTTGTCTCTGAAGCAATTTAAAATTCATTGAGTTATTTTCCCTGGAGGATGTCAAAGCTTTAAGTCTCCTGAGCAGTCCTCTTTTTCTTCCAATCCTCCCAAGGAATGAGAGTCTCCCATATCCACAGTTTTCAACCCAAACATTATCCTGGTCAATAGAGACTGTTGGATTTACAGGAGTAAAACACAACAGTCTGTAGACACAGTGAGTGAAGTAAAAACACAATGCTGGTGAAACTCAGCCCTTCATCAAGGTATGACAAAACACAGGCAGGTGCCTGAATAAAATGTTGGGGCAGGGGGCAGGGGGAGGAGTACACTCCCACTACACCTTTAAGCATCTTTTTTGTCATTGATTACATTAGACACTAACTATGGATCACTGTTCTTCACTCACTAAGATATCATTAGGTCTTTTTTATATTATGCCTATACATTTTTCCTGCCATACTCTTGGGGATTTAAGCATCTGCATTTATATGGTGACTTTCGTGGTGCCTCAAAGAGCCCAAAATATTTGGCAGTCAATGAAGGAAATGCAGCAGTTGATTTGTTCGTAGCAAGATTCTACAAAAGATTCAGGCCAGATAACTTGTATCAGGTTCTTCTGCCGCTGGGTTATTGAGCAAAATGACAGGGGCGTTGTCATTTTATGGAAAGATGCAAAAGTTGCACATACTGAAATGGTGAGAGAAACTGAAGGGACCCAGAGTCGGGCAGCATCCGTGGAGAGAAAGGATCAGTCAACGTTTAAGGTTGGGACATTTTATGGAGAGGAAAGTGGGAAAGGGAGATAGCAAGTATAAAATAGTGGGAAAGGAAGGACTGGGGGTGGCACGGTTGGTGTAGCGATTAGTGCAACGCCTTTACAGCGCCAGCGATCAGGACCGGTGTTCAAATCCTGTGCTATGTGTAAGGAATTTGTTCGTTCTCCCCGTGTCTGTGTGGGATTCCTCCGAGTTCTCCAGTTTCCTCCCACCATTCAAAATGTACCGAGGATGTAGGTTAATCGCATATAAATTGGGTAGCACAGGCTTGTGGGCCAAAATATACCTTGCTGTATATGTAAATACAGGCATCTCCCAGGTTAAAAATGTCCAATTTACAAAAAACCCGCAGCTATGAAGCAACAAGCCAGCTGGAAATAGAATGGTGTTAGCTTCCGATTTGAGTGTGGTCGAGTCAGCATCATGAGAGAGTATGTTGTACGATAGTCTCGCACAATGCAGCCATGGCCTAGCATTGCGATAGAGTAGCATACAGCACATCGCAAGCATGGAAACGGATTCAAAATTGAAAAATATGGATTCAAACATTGCACCTGTACAGTATTGTATGCTCTTATTTCATTTGATTTACAACTATGTACTGTATTATTATGTTTAAGATGTTGTAATGTATTTGGAAATGTTTGTTAAGTGTTTTACATGCATACTATATATGCTATATACTAAGATAAACATTTGACTAACTGATGCTAAATAAGGATCTTATGTACTTGTTCCAACTTAAATACAAATTCGAGTTAAAGACAGACCCAGGTAATAGAACTCATTCTTAACCTGGGGACTGTCTGTAAATAAAATAAATAGGGTACGGGACAGAAGAAGTGGAGAGGCAGGTCTGAGGAGTGGAAGGGTCAGATTTAGAGAGAGCAGGTCTTGATGGGAAAGTGGTCATTCAACTGGAGAGGAGTTGGAAGTGCAGGGAGGATGAGTGATGTGAAGAACTTAACTGAGCTCCTGTTGGAGGAAAGGCTTTTCAAGGGAAGCATAACTTGAGCAGTAAACTGGAGAGAAACAAAGAGCATGGATGCTGGAATCTTGGATGAACAAAAAGAAGGTGAAGGGACAATGGGTCAGGAAGCATTGTTGGAAAGAAATGTTCAATCATCGTTTCTGTTAGAACGAATCACCATTTCAGGTTGGGACCCTTTATCAAGGCTAAATTGAGAAGTGGAGATATCAAATATTGAAAAAGAGGGTGATGAAAAGAGAGTACCTCTGACAGCAGCAGAAACTCAGTAGGGTGTTGAAGCATTCACATAGACTATGTGCTCTGTCTTTGGAGACAAACTGAATGCAGAGGTTTCTGACTTTGGAGATAGCTTCAAGATACGGCTGTATCTTTTTTACAAAACTGGGGTGAAGCATGAAAGTCTGTAGATGCTGTGATTACTGAAGGAACTCATTCTTGCAACATCCATAGGAGGTAAATATATATTGTACCTTGAAGGCCCGAAATGCTAGTAATATATCTTTACCTCCTATCTACGCTACAAGGCCTGCTGAGTTCCTCCAGCATTTCTATGTATTTACTATTTTTTAAAAAATAGCAATCCTAATTTGTTGAAAATATTTCCATAAAGAAATGTGAACAGAAAAACCCCTATTATTCAGAATTCAAGCAACAGGCAAAAAAAAAATGGCAGTAAATATTCAGGTAAAAAGTATGAAAGTTTAAAATTGGCATGCCTCGCCTTTAGTTCGCTAATCCATGCAATCTTAAGAAACAGGATTATTCACTCATTCAGTATCTACCAACCCCCATAGTGGGTTTACTGTACATACATACAAATAAGAAAACCATACGTCAATACATTACAGTAATTGGTCAGTTTAGGAAAGAGATGTGTTCCAATAAGACATTTCATTTAGGGAAATTTTGTTTATTGCAAAGGCTAGAGTTAATGCGTTTTGATCATTTTGGTGCAGTGTATTCCTAATAGCAGAGATTTGTGGCAGGAATTAGATTTGCGAATCAAAGACGACAACCCCACAAACGTCTGTCAAATAGATTTGTGAATATCACAGGGGAGATGCATTTTAGTTATAAATCCAGAAATGCAGGTCATCCTCAATTTACCAATGCTTTGTTTGTAAATTTTTCCTATAATACCATTGACTTTCGGAGATATGTGTGTATTTGATTTACAAGTCTATTTTTCACTCTATGTAGCAATATGTTGCTCTCTTCCATGGGTATACTTTGTTCCACAATATTGGAATAATGGTGTACTTGGGGTGTTTCATAAGTTTGCAGATGACATAAAAAATGGAGGTAACGTGGACAATGAAGAAGGTTCAGCTGCTGGATGAACTCAGCAGGTCAGACAGCATTCATGATTATAAATGGTCAGTCAATGTTTTGGGTCTGAACCCCTTAACAGGACGAAGATAAAATGGGTAAAATTACATATGTAAAGGGAGAAAGAAGTTGGGGAGGGACCTATGGATGATGGAGGACACAAGGGGTGGAAGGTGGAGAGACAGGCAGAGGGAAAAATCATTCAGAGGATGAGGGGAAGAAAGAAATGTTAGAGAGAGACAGAGAGACAAACAAGTAGATAAAGAAGAAATGAAACCACAGAAAAATCGATGTTCACGCCGTTAGGCTTAAGACTGTTCAGGATTAATATGGTGTGCTGTTCCTCATGTTTATGTTCGACCTCATCTCAACAATGGTTAAAACCGAGGAAAGACATGTCACTGTAGGAATGGTTGGGGAAGTTGAAATGGTCAGCTTCAGGAAGCTTAAATTTAGACCCACACAGCATAGGTAATCGGCAGAGTTGATCTTAGATCGTCATAGGTCTAGATGAACTCAGAAGGTGGGCCAAGGAACAGCAGGATGGAATTTAACTCAGGCAAGTGTGAGTTTTGCACTTTGGGAGGTTAAACCAAGTCAAGACTTACACAGTGAATGGTGGGGCCATAGGGAGTGCTGGAGAACCAAGAGACAAGATGTGAAAGTGGTGACGCAGTAGACAGGATGGCACACTTGCTTTCATCAGTCAGAGCGCTGAGTGCAGGTGCAGTGATGTCGTGCTGTACAATGTGTTGGTGAGTCAACACTTGGAGTATTATGTGCAGTTTTGGTC